>NC_079339.1:33126388-33338888 GCF_029582105.1 Oenanthe melanoleuca
GACAGCTCAGAGATTTGTACAATCTGTTTCCAGGGATGGGGGGTCTGCCACCTCTCTGGGCCACCTGTGCCAGTGTTTCAGCACCCTCATCATAAAAATTTTCTTCCTTATATGTCTAGGTAAGGACAAGTGATAGAAAATTGCATATGGGAATTCATAAACAGGAAAAGAACATTTTAGCAAAATGCTGTATGTTGTAGCAATTGAATTCAGTACTGCTTATTAAGAAGCAAGCTTATTTAAGCAAGATGTTTTGTTCATAATTCAGATAAAGTCTTCATACTGTGATAGCTCATTAACTATTGCTATCAAATGAAACACAATATTCAGAAATACACTTGCTGACTACACAGTTTGTATGACAATGCTTAGCCAGTTTTCATCCAGGAAGTTTGTTCTGAAAAGATCTTCCTGTTACCTGTTTGCATATCTATTTCCTCTTAAAATATTTATTCTGCAATAAGGCAAATTTACTTGACAACTTAGCTGACTTACAATATTCTGATACCTTTTTCAAGTGACAAAAACAAAATCTTTTCTGGTCTAGGAACTGGCTGACTGAGCTGCAGGTTTTTATCCCAATGATTCTTAACAGTTGAAATGAATCATATGTTCAAGGACTTGCATTTTTCTTCCTGGCATCTTGCAGTAACACTTACTGAAAAAAAATTACATTAGGTAGTTCATCTTGTGAAAACGAAACATTTTATTTAATAAAAAGCATGACTACAAAAAAAGTATAACAGAAAATAAAATTCATCATGACTCTTCATAGTCAATTCTAATAAGTTTTACAAAAGGCTCCAGCCTTTCTTTCTGGATCTTATCATATTTTTCTTGAATATGGATTAACATGGCTGATATAATATTCAAAATTACTGTATATGTTGGGGTTGTGTTGTTTAGGAAAAAATAATTAATATATGGTGGAAAAATGCAAAAAAAAAAAAGAAAGAGATGAAATTAGTTTGAAAGATACTGTGGCATATTGACAAGTATAACATTGAGCTAGTTTAAATGTTTTTGCTTCCTCCTATTGTGTGGAAGCAATTTGTGTACTAAATGTGCAGAAAGACAGAAAAATGGCACTGGAGCTAAAGAATGTGGAATTTTCTTAAAGCCTTTTGGCATTTCACACATGCTTGTAGCTTTTACCTACAAGAAGGAGCTGGGTAAATCTTGAGTGCTTATAGCAACTAATTTTACAGTAGGGTTGGCAAAGCTACTCCTATAACTTGAAAAACATCACAGTAGATATGAATGCTGGATTTCAATTTACTTTGAAATACTTCAAAATACAAAAATGTACAATAATCAAAGTTAGAAAGCATAACAGGTGTATATCTAGAAGATAGTTTTATCTATTTGAAGAGACACTAAAAATGCTGAGTGATTAAAAATACAGAAATATTTCATATAAAGATAAAAGATAATGTATTAATTATTTAATATTAAGTAGGGTTAATACAATTTTGCCTGCTGATTGTTTTATGCTTAGATTTTTTCCCATCACTATAGCATCCAGAAACCTGATTAATTTCATGACATGGTTTGTTTCTTCAGTGACTTAGGCATCTAGGTGATCACAATTTTCATTACAGAAGGGGTCTGTTGGGATACATGAAAAAGACAGTGAGTACAATGTATAAGTTGAACATACCCTCAGTAGGTACAAATAAACTGCACATAAAATGCCAGCCTTTTACAGAGCTCAGAGCCATCCCATAAGTAAAGATAAGGTTCAAAGGCATTGCAGTCACCTACTTGCTACCCTTATGTCCAATAAAATCACTCTCTTCCAAAAATCACATCAGACCAAATGATAATCAGCTCCTCTCTAACACCAACTCTTTATAACCCACACAGTTTCATCTCCTAAAGGATAAAGCATACTTTACTGTGCCTTTTTTCTGACTAAGATGGTAAGTTTTCAACTACCTTCAGGGCTGCTATAAACTCTGCATTACAATTTAGAAGAAAACATTGGAAAGGAGTAGCATATATATACTCTTTCTCCAGAGAGTGTAAATTCAATATGTTCATTTTGTCAAAATAACATCTCAAAAATTTTCCAACTTCATTCTTGCTGGAAGATTACTTTCAAACCTTTAAAAATCACCCAGCTAGCACTTGCAATTGCTTCTTTGAGTGGCCACATGGCTCCTTTACCATAAGCATGTGTTTGTAAAAGTCAGAGAAGAAATCCAAACATCTCATTTAAGTAATGGAAGGCTGGAACAAAGGTTATTTGTATCAAACAGCAGTGTCATAACCCAAGAAACTTTCTTCACATTCTAATTAAAAACTGCCACATAAAGCTTGCTTTGCAATGACTAGACAATTGATACAGCTATTGTGGTTTAGTAACCTCATTTTTGATCAGAAGTTATTTTGCTCTAAACTGCACATACACAGTTGTATAACACAGTCTTCAATGTTGAACTTCAAGGATGATCCTTTTTTGTCATCCCCTGCTTGTGGGTGATAAGGAGCAAGCAAGGAACTGTGTAGATGCTCAGCTGCTAGATGAAGTCAACCATCACATATCTAGAATCAAAGACAAATCATAGACAAAGTCAAATAATGACATTTCTATTTTTTTTTCTTTATTATTTATTTTTTAAATATTTTTTCTTTTGTTTAATGGCTAAAGAAGGCAGTCCTTGATTGAGATTTATTCTGTGTGGTTGGAGCCTGCATCTAAGCAGACTTTTCCCAAACAGAGAAAGCAGAGTGATTTTAAGCATTTTACCATATAGCATAAGACACTGCAGTGGCCTCAATAAAATATTAAACTTAAAAATGTATTTAAATATATAATATTTGTTTGTTAAAGGTAAAAATATTTTAAGGTAAGATCATCCAGAATTAATCACCCTACTCACCATGGTTTTTGGTATCTCCTTCTTCATATTTACTGTGCTGCCTCACACCTGAAATAAGTTCACCATTCAACACGTTTTATTATTTTCCTTAAGCTTCCTACTTGTTGAGGATGGAGAGAAGAGTAAATAATAACAGGGGAGTGAAGATAATAAAATCATTCTTTCTTCTAATGGTCCGTACATCATCATTTTTGCTGATAACTTGCAATGTCTGACCTTTTAAGCTGACAGGATGTTCACCACTGAAGCTTCATAAAGATGGCTATCTCATCCCAGAAAAATGGAAGCCAGGCATTCAGGACTGACTTGTATTTGTCTCTGAGTCAAACTGTCATTTTTTCTCTGTTAGAGTCTGTTATCAAGCCAGGACAAGGAGTTACTCTGTAGACTAGTTCATGTAACCTTGAATTTTTCAGAAAGTCCTTGAGAGTTAATTCAGTGGGTTTATGCAACTACAGTTCATGTATATGAGTGAGTTATACAGAATCTTGGCAGCTAGCAGTTGTAATAAACATTTAATTTACAATCCACACAATCGTTTTAGCTTTGCAAAGAGCTTCATGCATCCATCTATTTCCACTGATTTATTATAATCCCTGTTTAGCTCAACTTACATTTATGGGGAATCCTTCATGGTTAGAAATCAAGACAAAAATATGAACAGTTCATCACTCAGCAGGGATCCTCTTAGGATATCAAATTGGATTTTAGTCTAAAAGTTTAATAAATGGACAACCCTTCTCCCCTCCAAATCAAATCAAAACAAAACAAAGTGGTGCATCAACACCCCTTTACAAGTGACACAAATATATATGGCAGAGACCAAGGAACTCACTGTATTACTGCAAAAAGAAGAAATTAACTTATTGATACTGATATGAGGTGCCAAACTACAAAACATTTCTAAGTAACAAAAGTATCACATACTATTTTATATATTTACATAATTCACTACAAAGTGAACAACTAAATAAATAGACAGAATTTATCTAGAATTCAGAATTTGTAGGGAAATAACCTACATGAGACCTGAAGGACCAGCCACTGAACAATCCTTTAATTTTAGTAGCAAAATATTGTACTTTAAAAAATTTATCTTTTCTTCCATATTATTTTTTTTCTAATATCTGCCTGTAATTTCACCACTGATCTTCTATTTCTATTATGGTAGGCAAAGTGTTCCTAAAAATTCTTGCTGATGGTGGTAGGAATTTGAAGTGTGCAAACAGACAAAATGGGATTTCCAAATATACATAGGATAGTTCAATCTCAAAAGAACATTACATTCAAGGGTTTGAGTTTAGAAAAGATTTCCTTCTGAAAAAGATTGTGATTCACAAATAAATAAAAATGGAAAACTTCAATTTAATTGCCTTTGCTGTGCTCAGAAATTGCAAAGAAATACAGAGGTTATCCATAGTCACATGGCATAGTCATGGCACATATTCAAATATCTTAGAGACTGAGATCCCTGAGTCTCATTTCCAGGCAGGTTTAATAATTGGAGCTTAAAGAATTATATTATTATTTTATCTAAAGATGCAGACACAAGGCTGAGATATTGAAGTGATTGTTAGGGATTTTAAGTAGAACCATTAGCAAAGGACTACATCTTCTGTTGACTACACCTGAGGGGCTTTTGGTAAGTGACTAAATCAGTAAATGAGTTCTCATTAAACATAACAAGCAGCAAGTGCTGGGAATGAATCAGGTAAAAATAGGTTGGCTATTCTATTTCAGCTAATTGCTCTCCTGACAAATTGTTTATTTGGGCATGGTCTTGAAAGCTATTGCTGTAGCTCTAGCAAAAAGGTATCAAAGGAATATTCACTCCTTCAGTCATATATGCCAATCCCACTGCGAATTTTAACATGTAGAATATCTTCCTTTGGAACATCTATAGATTGTACATCTCGTTTCTTGTAAAAATACTTCTGAGAGTAGTGGGATGAAGAGTCACTCTTGCTGTAAAATTGAAGATGTACCCTATCGTGGTTTCCTGTGTTCTGGGACTTTTCCATCTAGTCAAAACATTTTAATTAATATTCTATCTCAATTGTGCCTTTTTTATTAGAATGTTTTCAGTCTATTAAAATACTCTATTTCTTAAATTTTTTTTCCTCTGCAGTAGAAGGGTTAGGCACAGAAATAAATAATCTGCTTTAATGTCTTTCATCACTATCTGTGGGAATGAAGCACACTATAATAATATTGTTGCATTTGTTTATGTTTTAGCAGTTTCTTAGTGGTAATTACTTATTGCAGTCTGAAGAACTGTAGGCTTTTCTGACTATGTCTCATTTACAATTGTAGTTATTTACATGTTTACCAGTCAGTTGTTAATAGACTATTTAAATATTTCTATTTATTCCACGGTGGTGTAATGAATACAGAAGATTCACAAATCACTTTTAGCTTCTTCTGATTATAATTCTTAAAAAAGAAAAAAGAAGGCAAAAGAAATGCCATCATTCCATCTGACATATCCAAGTTCAAAATAATTTAGCTTGGTCTGAAATAGGTAAATATAGAAAATGAAAAGGAATGTTGGAAAACATGGCTTTAGGACCAGGTATGATAAAGGAATAAAATCAGAAAAATAATGGTTTTGTTCTAGTTCTGTTTTATAATTTATAATTTTATAATTTTTATAGTTTATAATTGCAAACATCAGTGATTGAAAAAAGTGGACACGAATAGAGTTTCAAAGAAAATGTGTAGGATGAAATGCATGTTAAAGAACCTGTGAAATAAGATATCTAAATGGTTTTGAATTATGTTAGCAAAGTGAACACATTTGATTCATAAAAATACAACTATTAGGATTAAAATCACTGAAGATCTGAAAGTAGGAATGAATAAGTCCATGAATAGATATAGACTGAAAAACAGAAGTCACTTTTTTGCCATTAAGATATGAGGTTTTTGAATGGTGTCAAATAAAAAATGAAAATATGCCCTACTAGTTCCATGACAGAACCTGGTAAATTTTTGCAAGTTAACAGGATTCTCTATAATAAAGTTATGTGTATGATAACCCAACCTTTAATTGTAATCATAATATTTGCTTTAAATATTGTGAAATATTTTCTTGATAGACTTCACTCAGAATTGAGTGGCTACACTTTACAAAAACAGTAATTTATTTGTGTGGGAGCACAATGTTTTGTGCTTGACAATCTTACTGTTTGTCATTCATATTTTGTTTTTCTTCCAGTTGATGTGACTCCTCAAAATGATGAAATGCTTAGTATGTCCTGCCTTCTTGTACAACATGGACACACAAAGCCAATACTATTTTATATGTTTTATATTGGATTCCCTTGAATCTAATGTCAGAGACACTTGAAGTCAGTGATTTAGGAAGGACTAATTTAGGTTGCCTGATGTAGACAGCCAGGGGAAATTCTTGAGTTAGTCTGGATATCTCTTTAGGCCTACTGGCCATAGAAACTGCTTTTCAATACTGAGCCTTTCCCTCTGCACATAATCTCTTTAGCCCTCAAAATCTCTCCTAACTATGCTATAATCAGCAATTTGAACATCAGCCAATCCAGCTCATCAGATGCCAGCAACACTGGACAGATGAAATGTGTACTCATGAATTAGTAATTTATAATTGCTATAATTTATTACTCAGGCTCCTGGAAATGAGCTCTTATTTGAATACAGTTCTTCCAACTGGTATCTTGTACTTTGAGAAATAAAGCTGAATATTTAACTCTTCTTCCATACATTCAAGGGGAAAACAATTGTTGATAAAATTCAAGCTCATGAATGATCAAGGGTCCAGATGCCTATACAAATTAAATTGAATTACAAAAAAGAAAGATCATAGTGTGATTTTCAGTAACTACTTTTAGGTTTCCCACCACTCTCAGCTCTTCTAGAACTCAGCTTTGGGAAGATTTCAGCACAGTCTGGGGGCTCAGGGAACCTGGTTACACCTTCCATATAGAGTGTAGAATTGATATTGTTGGAAGATACAAACTACTTAGGCTTTCAAAAAAGAAAAGATTTCAATCTCATCAGTTTAAGGAAAGTATTTCTGATAATCCCTAAAGGACATTTCATTAGAGAAATTGTTCATTATTGAAACCTACTAGGAAATCCAGGAACTGTAGGAACTTGCATGCCAGGTGACTCATTTTGGCATTTGATCAAGTTCATAGATTGATTTTGTAAAAAGACAAAAGGCATAGGTTACCTGCCTTGAGGTCAGGCTGCAAAAGTTGTACAATTTCCAAAGTCTGTGTATGCTGTTTGTTGAAGAGTGATGTGTGTGAGCAGAGAAAATCCATATGTTTTGCTGCCTGTCTGCCCACTGTCAATCACTGCATGGAACAGACTTTTCTGGGCTGCAGCACAAGTAAGAATTGTTTGCAATATTTCAGTGTCATGACTTCCCTTTAAAAATGTATATAACAGAATTCTGCAGGCTAAAACTGAGCATTCATGATTCTACCAATGTCTGAGCATGAATCTGTCCATTTGGCTAAGTATCCAAAGATATATGTATCTGTAAATATATATATATATATTGTAATGTGGTTGTGGTATGCTGAACACATACTTTCACAGAGATATCCATATTTATAAGTTTGAGTTCCTGATGTAGTTCTAGAATGAGAAATGTGTGTAACATACTTTTCTTTCTAGGTTGTATTTTCTTTTCTAAAAGCATTGAGTTTCATCTACCATTTGCTATGCACAGATCTTGCTTTCCCTGTTCAAGTGTCATTATCTCCATCCAAAAGTGTTCTTTCTCTCTTCCTCTCTTTCTTTCTTTCCATTATTTGAGTGAATAAAGATAAAAGAAACAAACAAACAAAAATAACAGCATTCTTCTTACATGGAATTAAAAGGCAACATTCTCTTTAAAGTCAGATTGCTTGCAAGACAAGGCAAATTATTTCATTAACTTTCCTTTTGGCATATGAAAGTGATTCTATACTTAATATCCCTGCTTTACATTTAAGGAATTCACCAAAATTATGTGATTTCTATATGCTGGCAGATTCTACTAGAAATCTCATGGGATATTTCAGGAAAGTTGCCTGCACAAGATGGTATGGATAAAGAAGAAACACTATTAAGCTTGACTTTCATGAACCTAATAAGGTTTTTATATCTTTTTTCCTGTTTGGTTGGTCCTTTTTTTTTCCTTGGTGAATGTACTCTCCTCCCTACAGAAAAAGTAGACTAGAGAGCTGAATTAAGACAGATAATGAGTCTTTAAAAATAATTTTCTTTCATGAGTTAGAGTAAAATGTGTGTGGTACCACCATTGCATGGTAGATGATACATGCAGAAATAAAATGAAGAGCACAGTGGTTTGTTTCAGCCCATTTTGTGTGATGAGGCAGAACCATCAGACAGCAGAAAGAGACTGGCACAGGCTGCTAGTGCAGAAGATTAAGAAAGTTGATTAATGTATTGTATGGTGAACAACATTCATTAAAGCACTATTTCAAAAGTAAAGAACATATACCATGTTTTTCGATTTAAAATGTCTGAGTATTTGAAAAGATGATTTTTGTTCTTTATGGGAAATTCCATAAAGACTAAAGTAGAAATTAAGCCTGCCAGAAAAGAAAATATGTATAATAAGACTATAGATGGATAGAAAAAGAGTTGAAACATTTTAACAGATGGAACAGTTGAATGAATACAAATATAAAATAATTATGACTTTGATGGGTCTTTATCATACAAGGCCATGCTCATCTTAAATTATAAGTTATAAAAAGGATTTCTACAGACAAAAGACAAGCCTGTTTGTATCATTAAGGAATGATGAACAGAGACACAGACCCCAAATCTCAGTGTGAGGAATAATGACAACTTTGATAAGTCCATTACACAGGCTTTCCTATACTTTGTAAAATATGTAGGATTAAAAATACAAAGATTTTTTTTGTATTTTAAATCCCACAAGCAAAGCCTTTATGTGATTAAAATTTAGTGGTTTGCTGTGATAATTTTGAAATGAAAGAATGAAACTACTTAAAACTGAGAAACAAGTAGATCACAGGCTTAATTAAAACAAATCAGAGTGAAAATAAGTTAAACATTAATTTATTCTAGAGTGCACTTATCAGCATTTTATGAATAATGTATCATTTCAGTGAATAGTGTCATATATTACACAACATATACATAGTATATTCTCTCATTATATGTTAGCTTAATACAGGAATTCTGCCTCAGTATCCATTTCCACAGATGTAAAAAACCATTAAGGACAACTATCAAAAGACTGCTTTACATTTGCTAAAAATACTCTCCCTAACAAGATCTTTTTCTTTTAATCAGATATTAGCAAGTAACTCAATTTACAAGGGACAGCATATACTGTGAGAGCAGTCCATGGAGCATCCAAGTGACTCACAAAAGAACAGAGTATCTGTCCTCAGTTTGCTGGAATGAAACAAACATCCTCTGAAGAGATAAAGCTGAATCTTGTTTCTAACCTAATGACAGAATAATAGTAAGGGGTAATGTCAAACGAAGAGGAATGATAAGTGTAATTTACAGATGATAATCTAATTCACACAGTGTCTGTTTAACCTGCCAGAAGGAAGTGAGGCTGGCACACCTGTGGATTCTGCAGGCTGTCCCCTCCAGTCTGCCCTTGCCTGTGCTCCCATGGCAGCACAACTGCTGAAACAGATTTTCCAGCCCTGGCAGTTTCAGTGCAGTGTCATTGGACTGTTTACTTTATAAAAGGTCTTTTCAAACTGCAAAGGAGCAAAATGACTTGCTGTCTTACCCTGGTAAAGATCATGGCTGAAGCACATGGTGTCCAAGGTAGAACCATTGCTGTTTCATGAAACTGCAGAGAGAGAAGAGTTACATACAGTGAAGATGGTGCTCACCAGCACAGACCTTTACACCTGAGTATTTGCCAAGTCTAAGCTAGCCAACCCAGGCTCACTCTGCAGTCAAAGGAGAGAAATAAGGGTGGTTCCTCTCACTTTGAAATGCTTATTAATCTCCAGAGACCATAGCAGTGGCAGTATGCTTGTTGTACCACAAGTAACACTGGTTAAAACTTCTGTTTAATCCAAAACACCTGCTTCATCTGGGAGACATCCGAATTTTCAGTGAGACAGCATTTTAATAAAAATATCATACTTGTATGTAAAAAAAAAAATCCAGTTTTGTCTTGATAAAAAAAATAAAATTTTTAAAAATGAAATGCGTCATCGGCTTTCCAGATGTATAAACTATGGCCTCATGTAAGACAGGCTTCTAGGAGTTGCAGATCCCTAGGGAATCATCCTAATTTTACTTCCAAAGGTAGTCTTAGATTCATTTTGATTATGGCATTTAGATTTTAAATATAAGATAAAGGAGCTAGTATATTATGAATTTTGATTAAAGTGTACTTTGTGTAAAAAAATTTTCATTCATTCATTGTACAGCCTGACAAAATCCAAAGTAATTGCAAGAAATTACTCTGGGACTAGGATTGGGTAAATTCTTCAAAGTAAAGGAGAGAATGACTTGTTCTTCTATCTTGATAATTTTAGGAAGCTGCTGTCAGCAGCTTGTGTGCCCTCTGGCCCCATGAGCTGGGCAGCAGCCACACCTCTACAATTTTCAGCTCCTGTTGCAGCAGACCTCTCATTGGGGGTAGAAGTGAGGCAAGACACAGACTCCCATTCAACAACATGAAAAGTGTCCTGGTTTATTCTTCTTTACAGCTCAGCCATCCTGACTCTGACTACAGCAAGCTCCTCCTGTAGGGTCCAGCTGCAGACTCAGACTGTGGCTGTTTCCTGCTGGGCTGTGACTGCCAGTGTTGGTTTGCAGACTCTGAACACAACTTTCACCCAGCTCAGCTGTGCCTCAGGCTCCAGCAGCAGCTCTGACTCCATCAGACCCAGACTGAGCTCCCAGCAGATCTTTTACTGCAGCAACTCTCTTCCTTGTTTTGTTGTTCTTTGTGTCTCTCTGGATCATTCCTTCTTCCTCAGGGTGCCTCTACCTCCTCCAGGTCATCCTCCTCCAGACCCCCTGCCTCCAAGATCCTCTTGGCCACCCAACCCACCCCTTTTATCACACTGATCTTTATTAGTCACAGCTGCAACCTGTTTAAGGGCAAGGCTTTTCCTCCTTGGTGATTGGTACAACTGTGACTTATCAGGGGAAAGGTTGTCTGTAATCTCTTCTTCTACACCTACAAGTTCCAAAGATGGATTCTGTTGTGCTATGCTCCAAGGTGTATGCTTATTAAAGAGCCACTGAAGTTGGCACACTGAAGTTTTGAAGTTCTGAAAAGGGACTGGTGAATAATCAGAGCACTGTGGTGCTCAATAAACCTCTGGAGAAAAGAAATTATTAGGTGTTTCTATTGCCTACTTAGTCCCAAAGACTTCTCTTTTCTGTGATGTCCTGTTACTACTGTGAGTCTTTGAGTGAATTCACAGATTGCTTGAACCCCAATTTGGCAATAAACTCCACAAATATGACCATTCTTTCTGTGTGCATGATAAAATCAGATATGATATCAGACTTTTAAAAAAGTTTTAATCACAGGAACATAGTTTAAAAAATTATATATTTTCAGGATTTTAACTTTTTAATATAATTTTCTCTTTGATATGGAATAGAAAATGCTTGATTATTTAATTTTTATGAAAGCAGAAAGTTGTAGCTGATAAAGTATATGAATTAACTGAGTAACAAGAAATGGTAACAGATATAAAATGCATTAACCAGTGCACATTATAGTCACAATATGTTTTAAAATAGTATGCAGACTTTTAGAATACACTTTCTAGTTGCATGCATAAGAAATGTAACACAATGCATCCCATTTGCTAATATTTCCCCAAAGAGCTCATCTGTAACAATTAAAGAGAAAAGTGAGATTATAAAAAATAAAAAAAAAGGTTCTCACAAATCTAATTGAAACTTTTCATTAGGCTGATGTTATTTTTAGACTGTCTCAAGGCTTCTTAATTGAGCCTTTTCAGTTGTACAAACAAATAGAAGACCGGTAAGAACCTGAAATTCATTATGTTTACTAATGAAGTCAGCCTGGAAACCTCTTCATTGAATATTGCAATTTGATTGCCATCATATTCTGATTGGACCCTTGATTTGCATTTTAATGAGCATATATTATTTCAAATGCAAACCAGGGTGTTATCAGGGGTATTTCTGACAAGATTAAATGAAAAACATCTGTGTTCTGTTTTATAAAAATAGGAAAAGTGTAAGTGCAGAAACACTTCAATATATTGGAAAAAGCTTATAATGACTGCTATTAATTAATTAATTAATTAATTTAAATTCCTGTGAAAGAATGTATTTTAAGCTCCTTATTGAGAAATTAATTTTTCATTATTATCTTTTTACAGTGGACACCCAAATAGTTATCTAGACCTCTTCTTTCTCATTGGTCTTGAGATATTTATTGCTTATGAAAAAGAAGAAACATAGAAATAGAAATATAGAAATACACAAAGAGAGAAACTTTTTAAATAATTTTGTCTCTCAGTACATGCAAGCTGTTTACTCCAGATTAATTTTCTATTAATTACATTATTTATTTCTTATTTATTTAATTATTATTAATGTTCTGTGTATTTTACTTAGTGTCTTATTAGTTTTATTAATGTATTTTTAAAAAGATAATTGGATCTTTGCTACAGTTTTACTTAGTGGTACCAAATTTAAAGTAAAAAATAATATAGCTTCTTCTAAATTCATTCATCAACAAGTTGAAATATAGAAGTAATTATTTTTTGTCCCCTTGTCTATTCTTAATTCTATCACTGGATAGATTAGCTGTGAGGAAAGACTGGTAGATAAACATGCTGTTGGAGTGGATACAGAAAACTGCTGAACTGACTGGAGCCTTCCTACATTGAAATAAAATCTAAAACCCCCTAACAACCAACCAAACAAAACTCCAAACACACAAACACAAAGCTAGCACAAGTCAGAGCTCTGTTCAGCACACTGTAGGAAGCTGTCCTGGGCCAGGGCCATTAAACCAACACTCCTGCAAATGAGTAAGTTGGCTGCTCTCATCAGATGGCTGAAACTCCACTGCAGGCAGAGAAGCTGCTCTGCACTGGGCTATTTCCAGTTTGTAACAATTATAAAAATTGGCTCCAAAGTGCTCATGGATTTTCCAGTGCTCCTGAAAATGAGAGAGGAGAGCTATATATGACAGGAGGAAAGGTTATTTGTATGCAAAAATTATTACTCTATTGTATTTTGCTGTTTTGTTTCTGTTTCAGGTTTTCAAATAGTTTGTTTTAAACACAAAGCCAGGAAGTGAATGCATAACTTTCCAAGCAGTTGTGAAAACATCTGTTTGGATTTATCTGCTGCAGTTTTCTTTTTTTGTTTGCATGATTTACATGAGTTTAACTTATTACTTACTGGACAATATCTGTTTTTCTGCATGAACTACTTCATGTAAATCTATCCAGATTCTTAATCCATCTGATAAGAGAACCACTCTAAAAGAATGACATACAAAAGATGACTAATCACCATTTTATGGAATATGCTTCAAATTTCAGGCCTTTAAATCTGTTATTATAGTCAATCATTCTTTACTGAAAGGCTTTACTAAATGACTGAAAAGGAGAGGGTGAAGACATGTAAAGAAAATAAGATGGAGACACTGAGGCCAGTGAAGAAAGAGTCAAATCCCAGATAAGAGGAGAATGAGGAAATGCCTTAATCTTGGGCCAAAATTCTCCTGTAAGGCTGTGGTAAAGATATAATTGATACATCAGACACTTTTCCCTGTTATTCACAGAATGCATTGGGGGAATGTAGCATCCTAATCCCAGCCATGAGCAGAGACACATGTGTTAAAGCAAACAGATGTTGAAGTTGCTGTGATCTGATGAGAAGCATGAACAGAAAGAAATGAGAGATGAAAAACCTTGTCCTAAAAATAGAAGACCTTCATTCCCAGAGATGAAGGTGATCCCAATGATAAATGAAAATAACCTTTGTTTTTATACTAGGATAGGTCATCTTTAAAATTGCACCCCAATAAGCTGAGATGACCCATGGTGGTAGTTGTGGGAAGACTATCAAACTGTGGGAGGAACTTCATGATTTCAGATTTCTGGGTGGCTGATACTTGTGAAAATTAAAGCCATGAGAGAACTGTTTATTCTAGAAAAGTCTCCATGGCATGGGAGGAGATGCTTCTCTTCCTAAGTGAACTGAAGGAAGATTATTTTAAAGATGGTAAACTGACTGAAAATACCAGGTTTTAGCTCTTTATGTTGTTGGTGGGAAAGGAAAGAGGAGTTGAGGAAAAGAGAAGTATTCTGAAAATTTACCCTGATTCTTATTATTCTTCTTTTAGTTCTGACAATAAAGCTTTCTTTATACCCATTAAAGTTCCAAGCCTGCTTTTACCCTTTTCCTAATCCTTATCTCACCGCAAACAATGAGTAAATAATTTTAATGGGTGCACTGGCATTTGGCCAGCTCTCAATCCACTACATTAATTGGTGCCATGACTCAGATTAGCAAACCAAAACCACTACATCCTTCTACTCAGTCTGTCTTGTCCCTCTGTCTCTCCCCCTACTCCCCAACCTGCCCCATCCTATTTAATTCTATCTCTCAATATTTATTGTTAAATAAAATCCATGTAAATGAATTTGCCCTGTGGTCATTTGCACCTTTATTTGGACAGAGGCATCCCTTTATAAAGGGATCATAATAACATCCTCCTGTAAGAGATTTTGGGAAGCATTAATGCAGTTGGGTTTTGGTTTCAGGATTTTGGCTTTGGGGAGATGAAGGCCAGCCAGTCTTGGAGTAGTTACACCAGCAACTAAAAACTCCCAAAGAGTGGGAATGTAGAGCTCAGATTTGCTGAAAAATTAACACAAAAAAAAATCTGCAATGGAACAAATTTGGCATAAGTCTTGTTTGTCTGCTGTTTCCTTGAACAAGGGACTACTTTTCTGGTTCAGCACTATTCCAGCAATCTATCACTTAGTTACAATAGACTGGCAGAGTACTAGATACCAGGAAAATAAAAAAAAAACTTTGTCACCACTTTTCCCACTTTTGAAAGGAAAATATTTTTTAATTTCTCCTGAATTACTCTTAGACCTATTTTAATTTAAAAGTGCCTGATACATGATGAGATAATCATTGTTTTAAATGCATTTCCAAATGCAATGGAAAAAACACAGCTTTGGTGTATCTTCACTTGTTCAGGTAAGATGTACATCTTGCTCTCAATTTATTTTTTGTGTTTCTTGTGTTTCAACAAACAGAAAATGAAAATTTGTGATAAGTTGTTCCATTAAATTGAGGATTTAGTGCAACTCAAAACATAGATCAAAACTTAAACAGTTTTCACTGCTTCACTTTTCAGCACAAAAACCTTACAACAGATCAAAAACATCACAAAATAGGGGTCTGCAGATATTTGATTATTGAGGCTACATACAAACATGATCAGGAGTGCTACTGAAACAAAGGATAACTGCTTAAAGATTTTCCATGCAGTAAATGTAAAATAATCCATGAAAAGTCACCCTTGATTACTCTGTGTCATTTGTCTATTGTTTCTAAGTTAGATTTTACTTTATCCATATCAGCTCCTTGCTTAAGGACAATGATTTCTTTTTTTTTTTTTTTTTTTTTTCCTGAAACTTTACCTTAGCTTTCATGTTCTTTGGAGCCATTACCTCTTTTATTACATATTTGATGATTACAGTTTTATAAAACATTAAGATATGCCAATCAGAAACCATGACACTACTCACAAGTAGTTTCATAAAAATATAACAAAAGTTTTCATATTTTTAAAGTAGAAATTTCATACGTAGTTAAAATATTTAAGGTGGTCATTTATTCATGCATTCATCACTGTCCAACAGACAACATTTTATGCAAATGTATGACTTTTTTTTTTGGTTACAGAATTTTCTATGAAAACTACTATATATTTTACCATTTTTTGTTACCTACAAATAATTTTCAAGTATTTCTAAAAGCTTTTGATTAAATCAAATAAGAACAGTGCTTCTATTCAGTTTTCTCCTTTTAGCACATAAATATTCATGGTTAATTAAGAGCTTAAGTTGTTAAGTTCTAATCCTTTACAGAGTGATGTAAACACTTAACATCTATCTATTGTAGAAAAGGAATGCCAAGAGAAAAAGGCAATTCTTGGATGAATAACAACATATGTTTCAATTGTGGGTTTATTTTATTGGTGTTCATAAAAAGTTTCATAAGTAACCAGCTGTTGTTTCAGTTCTCACAATTAACTCAATCCTCAGTAACACAAGCCAAAAGTTTTCACTGAAAAAGGGAATTTGTCAATAGGTGTGGTACATTCATGGTATAATCAATTTTAAAAAGTGTATGCTAACCTCTGGCAAAAGGGAAAATCTTGCAAAAGAGGTAATTTTTAGTGCTGTGTTTATTGCTTGTCTATCCCTATCACAGCCTAACTTCTGTGCCTGGGGGGGACACCTTCACTTCTGACTTGGCAGAGGTGAACTCAGCAGATGGGCAGAAGGAGCTCAAAGCCAGTGCTCTGTGGACATTTAGGGTATTTGCCAAAGACAGGACTCTCCAACAGGAATTTTAAACAGCTGTCAATCCTACAGCTATAACCCTATGTATAAACTAATACAACACTACTAATTCAGCTTTGAGATATTTCTACTTCAGAAAATAGTAACTACCAAAGTGTGCAAGGAAAGCTTTTGTTTTGGTTTCATTTAGGTTTCATACATGTTTTTATTCTGTGGGGCATATGAGCTACAACATGCAAAAAATACATAAGGCTTGAGTCTTTGGGCACTGCATCCTGGACATTATCTCCTGTTTGGTCCAGTGAAAATATCCCTTTATTAAATGCAGCTGAAAGCTGAAGCTGCTGGGACATGTTTGGTCACCAGGCCAAGTTTGAATGGTGTCATTTCATCGCAAATTGACATATTCACACAGCAGACAAAGGCAGTTCAAATTTCACTGTCCACTGAGGACATCAACCCTTCTGAAATGCCACATTCAACAGGATCAAGAGAGGTAAAATGCATGGATTATTCCAAATTTCCTGAAGATAACGTGAAAAAATGTAGCTGCTGCTCCCAAATCCTTTTTGTCTTTAGAATCAAAGGATTGGAGACTGTTTGGTTCTGTCAAGAAGAGCAGGAGTTTTGTATTCTCTTTCAACATCTGGGATAAATATTTGATCTGTGACATTCTGGTTCTGGGGAATATTGCCAACAGGGATGCTAGAAAAAAATATTTTGATTGTAAGCAGAGTGCTGCTAAGCATTTTTGGAAGCAGTAGAAGAAGCCTTTCAAAGAGGCATGCTCTCCACAGAAGGTAATAAACTAAAGTGATCAGAGAATGCTGTGACTTTTGTGTCCTGTGTTCTCATCTTGCTCTTGCTTCCAGTGTTTGGTGATACTTGTCCTGTCACCTATTCTCTTTCTGCTCTGATATAACCACTTATGAAATATTGAAATATTTTTACTTACCTTTGGAAGGAGCTTGTTGAGAACTAATTCTCATTTATACGTAAGGTTCATGGTTTGAGCTGGAAAATGCTAATAGAATAGTATACAGTGTTTAATAAGAGTAAATTCATATTTCTATTTTCATGGAATGTTTGTGATAACAGTCTTTATCCATGAGGAATACTGAGAAGTGTATATAGGCCACCATCTATAAAGTAGGATTATGGCTGGGTGATACTAAGCTTTCAATATATATAATTTTAATAAAAATTAAGAACATTTGATAACCTGTAAGTTATTAATGCTGAATGTATATTTTATTATGCATTTTATTATATGCATATTATGAGCAACTATTATTCTCCTACAAATGCCTTTTTTCATTGCTTTAAATTTCTTTGAAAATTTTTCTGAAATGTCAAGTCTCTATGAAATAGCTGAAAGAAAGTGTTTAAAGAAAATATTGAATTGCTATTCCTTTTGGGTTTTAGGGTTGGTGGTGTTATTTGTTTGTTTTTTGTTTGTTTTTCTTTCACAGTACCTTCTTTTTACTTCATAATGTCTACTCTACAGTGACCATCTGCAAATGCAGTCAGCCACAGGATTTAGCTGATTGTACAACAACCAGTATGAGAGAGCTTTTGTGTATTTTGGGGTCCCCTAAACACTTCCAAATTTTCTTTCATACAGTCTAGGCAAATAGGAGACAAGCAGTGCTGAAAATGAGCAAACTAGTCCACCAATATGATCTGCTGCTGCTTTGCATTCTGCTTTGCTCTGTGCTACCAGCTGGGGTCTGTTATTCCAAATTTACTACAAATGCTTTGAGCTTGAGCTATGGCTTGTCTATTAGACAAGAGTATGGTTGAGAGAAGGCTGATCATGGGATCTGGCAAGCACAAGTCTTCTTACAGATATGTTCTTATCTCTGTTGCATGG
This sequence comes from Oenanthe melanoleuca, assembly GCF_029582105.1. Lineage (NCBI taxonomy): Eukaryota > Metazoa > Chordata > Aves > Passeriformes > Muscicapidae > Oenanthe > Oenanthe melanoleuca. The sequence continues at coordinate 33,144,703 of NC_079339.1, forward strand.
ATCTACCTTGAAGAAAAGGGTAAAACCAGAAAAATGTGCATCTGACTTTGTGCCTAGGCTTTCTTGAGAAAGCTTAATAACGTGGAAATATCCCTAATTTCTACTGTCTATAGAAAATGGAGTCTGATTAAAAAGGGGGCAGCAAAACCAGTAAATTGGATGCATGTGGTAAAGTATACCTTAACACAGGTTTTAAAGAGAAATATAAAATTGCTAAAAATTTCATTAGGATAAATAATGTCTTATCTCACTGTGGATCATTTTGAGCACATTATAATAACAAAGTACTTATTTTTCACTCACTTAAAGTTGTTAGTTTTTATACATAATGATGTAAAGCAGCTTCCTTTTCCAGGACTCTCCTGAGCATGGAAAAAAAATAGTACAAGATGTTCTATCTTACATTTTTGGCAAGTTATTTAACTGCTTTTGCTGAATCACACTTTAAAACCTTGACAGTGACTTAAATCGCCATGGATTTCAGCTTTGCTCCTAACATACCATAATGTCATAACTCTCCCCAGCAAGGCAGTGATGAGCAATTTTAAGCAGTGCAATGCACTCTCTGTGTGCATGTAGTCCCTCATCTCTCCTTAATAAGCATGCAGAGACATATATTTTACAAGACACAGCAAGCCAGGGGAAAAGCACCCCATTAATCTCCAGCAACTGGAGTGGTTTGTTTTGTCATGAAATTTTGTTCTGCCCTTCCAATACAAACTGGTGCCTGTTTACTGTTGCTTTTCAGTTTCAAAAGAAGAGCTCTTTGACAGAAAATTTCTCTCTGTGGGTCATGCATTTTCTATACCTACATAATGCTGAAATACTTTTCCTGCAGAAATATACTCAAGAAGAGCATGTTCTGAATTCATGCATTGCTGTCGACTTTACTTCTCTTTTTCAATAAAGGGTAGAAATTTATTTGTGCAATACCTGCATGAAACCACTTGGTTTATTATTAACCCTATTCCATATTCACATGGACAGAGGCAGAATACCTTAAAGCAGCTATTCAGGGTTTCTTTTATTTCTTTCCAACCACAGTAACATGACTGATTGATAAGGCTGGTCCCCATTAACAACAGTAACTGAAATTGTGGCTCTCTTTGATTTTTAGGCTTTAGACAAGTAAATTTTGTTCATACCTTGAGACCATGAAGTGGTGTTTTTCTTTATCTACGAGTAAATCAAAATCATGCATTACTATCATAAACAATTGTTAGCTGTAAGTCTTTTAAAAACAGTATTGCTGGCCTGAATTTGATGTGTTGTCCAGTTGGTTCTGCAGGTATTTTTACATAAAGAAAATCTCCTTTAATTCATAAAGAAAATTTCCTTTAATTCATAAATTCATTACCTCACCCTCTCCTTAGGAAGTATTTGTCTGCAGAAGATTTTTGTATTGGAAGACAGTTCCATAGGTACAATTTTGCCAAGCCAAGGTTCTGCATCTATTTATAAACATTTAGTTTCCCTTTTATATGAAAATCCTTTACCAGCCAGGACTTTTCAAAGTATTTCTGACAAATATGGTGGGGTTTAATGATTGTATAATAATTACTGTATAATAACTGTTCAAGGAGCTGCTATTGTACATATTGAAAGAACTGTTTCTGAGGGAATGGGTGGAACAGAGAAGTGAAAGCTGCAGCTAATACAATGTTTTGGATGGCCTTGTGCTAGAGATATATGATATTTAAAGGAAAAACAGAAACAAAAGTACCACAATACAACCTCTCTTGTTAAAGTACTAAAAGCAGCAGAATGCTCAAGGTTTTTAGGGAGTCATTAAAATGTTAGGTCTTTACTACAAGACAGCAAAATTCAGTAAATCATATAATTAATTCTTAAATACAGTAGAACTTGTTTATTAACCTGAACCAGAGTATTTATTGTTTGAGAGAACACTGACAGTACAGAGAATTTTTTCAGAGTATCAAAACTTCACAAACTTCATAAAAATTGCTATAAATGGTTTGAATGTCTTCTGAAAAAGGGCATGCCCTTTTGTTATTTATTTTTCTCCACTCTGAAATGATTCATATGCTCAAGGTGTACAAACACTCTGATATAATTCAGTTCGTGAGCTTCACAATATGAATAATATATTCTGAGCAATTTTCAAATAATAAAAGTTAAGAAAACTTTTCTGCTAGGCAATTAAGCTGTTGAATTTCAAAAAGTTCAAAGAAAATCAGGATCAGTTGCATGCCATTGGCTAGCCAAAGCCACAAACATTATTGTAATTATTATATTTATTAGGTAATTAGGCATGTAAAAATGGAAAAAGCCTGCAAGATTAATATATCTTAATACATCAGAAAATTATTAATAATACATAAAATTCTACATAATTTATAGTATTTTTTTTCTGTGAAGGTAGAATATGTTTTTTTCATACTTAAATTGATTTTAAAATTATCCCTCAATTTTTAAAGTCTCGCACATGGTGGCTTTTGGCATGAAATGTAATAGAATTACATTTATTCCATAATGATAATTCTGGATTAATGTTTTCATTTTTGCAGTGCATAACTGAGTCTAAATTCAAGTTAACTGAAGCTTTGCAGATGATTTACAGTGGAACATTAAGAAAGTGGACTCAACTGTCATTCTGGATTAATTAAACTCTAATATAAAGAGAATTAAGTGAATATCTACAATTCTCATTTTGCTTGGAATCAAAACTGAGGAAAAAATCCTCATGAATATGAGACTTTTTTTCCTCTCAAATATTCTCTTCTAATCCTTTTTAGTTGCTTTAGAATCCCATTAATTCCATCAGAGACAGAATTCTACAGCTGTGTAGGCGTTTGCAGAAAAAATAGTGGTCAAACTACATTTTGACATGTTAAAAGCAGAATCCATGCATCCTCAGAGCTTTGAGTTAATGAGATTAAACCTTACTGTTTTGAAAGCATTTCTGCCACTTTCCAGCAGGTTTTTGAAATTAGATTTTTTTTTTCATGAAGAGTGGAAGACAGTGTTCCTCAAAATATAAAAATCAGTCTTACCCAAAATATTTTATCCAAATTCTGTACAAGATGCTGTCCTTTTATCTACATTGCAATAATGTAGTACAAGTCTTGTGGAAATAATTAGTGTGATAGAAAATGTTTATTTAGTTCTTACAGTTATTTTACTGCAAGGTAAGTGAATGCCTTTCTCTCTCCAGAGAGAAGCTTTGCAAAAAATTGTTAGAATGACCAAAAGGAAAAGTAGCAGCTTATAAAAATATAGAAATAGAATTTAGAAACAAATTTACCATAATGAAAAAGAGTTTTGCTTTTCCTGAATTCAGTGCTGCCTATGCTCTTAGGCCATCATGATTGGGTGTGGTGTTTGAATCATGGAATTGTTTGGGTTGGAAGATCCAAGTCCCCTGCTTCCCTGTTTCCCTGCCACCTTCCACCAGACCAGGCTGCTCCCCATCCAACCTGTCCTTGAACATTTCCAGGGCTGGGGCATTCACAGCACCTCACCACCCTCACATAAAAGAATTTTTTCCTAACTTTTAGTTTAAATCCCCCTTCCTTCAGCCTTTCCCCCTGCCCTACACTGTGAAAGATCCCTCTCCATCTCTCTTGTACCCCTTTAGGCACTGAAAGGCTATTTTATTCCCTCTGAAGCTTTCTGCTCTCCAGGCTTGGCAGCCCCAGCTCTCTCAGCCTGGCTCCATGGGAGAGGGCTCCAGCTCTCTGACCATCTCTGTCCCTTCTCTGGACCCACTCCATGGCCCTGTGCTGGGGACTCCAGAGAGGCAGAATCCCCTCCCTGGCCCTGCTGGCCATGCAGATTCCCAGCTCATCTGCAGCTTTTTGTCCTCCAATACCTCCAAGCCTTTCTCTTCAGGGATTCTCTCTAAATGTATCTACTCACACTGGCAGCTAATTTGTGAAGCTCAAACATATTTAGATATGAAAGATTGTCAAGAGTTCAGGTGAAAGATTTTTTTATATATCCAGTTATCTGTATTAAAACTGTCTAAATTAATTTTCTGCTCAGAAGGTACAAAAGTACAGTCTCCCCTAAGCAGGTAAAAACTCCTAATACCTGGATGTCCTTCCAATTAGTTTGCACCAGCTTTTCTGATCCTAGCTGATAATGGAGCATTGCTCACACTGGGATAATTTTGGGTTTATGGATAAATTTTCCAGATTAAATATGAAGTATTTTCTGCTACTTGGGAGTGCAGGAGACATAAACAAGGTTATTTTGACAATATTATGGGCATATGTGCCTGAAGCTTGAGTTCAGGCAAGTTCACCTTTGTCTTGGCTCTGAGTAACACAAACAATTACATGCACCTAAAAGCCTGATTTTATCAAAAGTCTTGCACTGGGTGCCAGTAAGCCAGAAATTGTACCTGGAGGCACCACAGTTAGGACTGATGATTGCAATTCTGTAAAGACATTGGCACTACATGATTATTCAAGTTTTCCTACAGTCATCTGAGAAATACTGCTTTAGTATTCAATTTTATTATATAGATTGCACAGAAAAAAAACCAGATTGAGTTACATTGAAAATATAAGTAGCAGGTAAATAAAAGAAGAAGACAATTTTTTTTATTTAACTAAGAACTCCCTTTGGGATTATTTGAGAAGTCTTTTCAGCCTAGCTGGCCCATCAGTACAGAATCCTTGAGTTTAGTTTACATCATAGCCCTGGCAAGATGCTGGCTCTAGCCAAGAACTCACTGACTGGAATTAACAGCAGAAATCAAGTCAGCCTAAACATATTACAGAATTGTAAAACAATAACTTTTCCAAACACTTACAATGCTGTCATAGCATATGCATATTCTTTTGTGCAACGAGATGATTAAAAGGAAAATATTTGTTCACACTTCATTTGCATTTATTAGAGTGCTAGTGTAGTTACCCATTCAAGGAAAAAATATACTCAGGACAAATAAGTTGAATTTCAGAAATTAATAAGCAAAAGTAATTATACTTATTCTTGAAATTAATGAACTTCAAGCACATCTGCACCAAAAGTCTATATTAATTTGTCTCTGAAAATACTTATTTGAAGAACATTAGAAAATCATAACCTTGAGGCAGTAGGTCAAATTCAAATGGATTTATTTTGAATAAAAAGAAAGTGAAATTTGAATAACATGGTGCTTATTTATTGGCTGCTAGTGTTCCAGAAAGATGTTCAAGATAATATTAAATGTGGTGAAGCATCATCTGGAATGTCATGTAGGAACATGGTTTCTGACATTTAAAAAAGACATTTTTAATCAATAAAAACTGAATAATAAGGAAATCTTTGTGTCATAGAAGTAATGTAAAACAACATTGGTTGTGTAATCAACATGGAGGGAGAAGAAATGTTTAAGCACAAGGAAAAAAGCAGTGACAAAACTGAAAGCATATAGATTATATATAAAGAAGAATATATATTGTGGTGATCTATTCTTGTGCAAGATGTCTCATGTGTCCTTTAAAATGACATTTAAGTTCACTGATCCCATTGACTTTCATGTATTTCCCCTCTGTGTCATTGGTAGCTGGTTTGACAGAGTAGAAAGCTCATGACCCCTTGTGCTAAAGTAAACCCTCCCTATGCTCAGTTTTTATAAATCCCATTTCAGAGAATGTAGATGCACGACTGAGGTCTCATCTGAGTTTTCTCTGGACCTTATGAGAGTCACCACTTCTGTAAATAAACAATATTATGGCTGATATGATCCCAGGAATGGCAACATTTATATCTCCAGAGGAAGATGCAGAAGGACTATCTTACAAGGTAGGTACTTAAGTGCTGCTGTCAAAAAGTTAAAACTCAGTGTGTTTTTTTCCAAAAATACAAAATTATTCCTCCATGCACCAATTCAGTCTAAGGCAGCACTGATCCTACAGTCATATTATAGACAGGGAAAACTCAGAACTGTTACTTACATCAGCAAATTCCTTTATATTTTTCCATGTTATTCTTTGCTACTTATATAATTCTCAAAATGTAAGACTACATTGCTGTGTCAGATAGAATATCTAAAATAGAAAGTGGATTGTATGTTGATAACAGAAGAGCTCTAAATCCTAAATTATGCTGTGATTCTGTGGAGGTGGTGGAGCCACCATCCCTGGAGGTGTTCAACAACTGGACATGGCACTTAGTGCCAAGGTGGTAATCAGTCAAAGGTTGGGCTAATTGATCTTAGTGGTCTTTTCAACTTAAGGGATTTTGTTAGTCTATAATATTATTTAGTGTTACAGAAAGTCTCTAAATTGTCCTATACAAGAAGATAAAGCCTTGTGTATTAATGTGTGTACATTTTGATGTCTCATACAGTCAGGTCATCACTGCTCTTCCATCAGCTGGATCTCCTGGCCCTTGCCAAGGAAAGGACAAATCCACCTGCAGGAGTGTTCAGCTGCTGCATGGCACAGCAGGTGGTGGTGCTGACTTCTAGTAATCACAGTAGGAGCCTAGAGCTGGAGTTCTGAGGAATTTTGTTTATTGTTTTACTTAGAATTGAAATGGTTTAGTGGCTAATGGTATTTAAGATGAAAGAAGGGGTGGAGGTGGCTCAGAGCAAGGTCTCATCACTGTGTTGTGTCTGTGAGAGGGACCTCTCTCTGCTCTCATCAGGTGCCCATGCATGCCAAAGCAGCAGCTGCTGCTGCAGAAGCAGTTCCTTTGCCCTGTAAACAGTTTGTGACACACCTCCATAAAAGTCAACACAGATGATTTGTCTCTCCAGACTGCCAAATTCAGCCAAAAGGCCTAATCATGGCTGCAACACAAACATTAACATTATCAATGCCATCTGCTGGTGCAGAAATATGCTTTCCACATTTGTAGCAGAATAAGAGGAAAGATTTGCAGAGTACCTTCACCTTGCAGGCTGGCCCAATGGCCTCCTACTAACATAGATATAATAACTTTTTAAAAAAATTCTTTGCAGCAATTATATATGTCTAGTTAGTTTTGCAAAAACAGCATAATCATTATCTGAGGGGTGATGAAGGAGCTCCTGCTACATATCTTATCTGATATGTTCAAATTCCAAGCCTTCCTGAGGCTTTTTCATTAGGTTACATTTGGATTATAATTTGTGGGGTTTTTTTAAATGTTATAAATTTCTACATAATATTTCTAGTGCTTAATAAAAAGAATCAACTTCCATAAAATCAAAGGCCTGATTTGTAGTTAGCATCTATATGTGTATATGATTTATGCCTATACATGCTTTCATATCTCATGATTACATTTTCCTAGAATTAGAACAGATGCACAAATTTCATTTTATATTCTAGTCCAAACATTTTATCTGTTTTAGAAAAATCTCTCAAAATATAGAATCCCTGCAGGCTCTTTAAAGCCAAATTTCTTGGAGTAAAAGGAGGAAGCATAACTTTCTAACTAGCTTATTTTGGCTCAGGTTTTTTTTGAGGCAGATGTTACAAATGACGAGATGTGTCTGTTCTGGGCCTCAGTGTGGAAATTATTCACCACAGCAGACACAGTCCTTTCAATTTTACTGCCAGTTATGAGCTTGTGAGCAGCACACCACAGTGCCCTGATTAGTTTTTGTTTTCACTCCCTCATGATCATTGGTAGGACTGGAACAGAATGATAAGGATATTCTGTCTGATAAATCTGATTTTGAAAGACAGCTCACTTTCTATTTCTTTGTTCCCTTGGTTTTGTTAAATTAATCTAGTTATTAGCTCTATCTGCCTCACCCCTTATTGTCTTCAGGATACTTTATTTCTCACAGATTTTTGTAACACTGTCTTGTCTGAGGTCTGAAATACATGAGGAAAACTCAGTATTGAGGGAACAATTAATCTTATCAATATTTTTTTTCCCTTTATGTGCACCTTATGTACCTTTTAAACTTGAATGTTGGTATGTTCTGAAGATTTTTTTCTTCATTTTAGTCAGAAGCTGAAAATCTAATAACCATTTTTTGAATTTTCTTTTTTTTTTTTTTTTTTGGTGACATATTTTTTTAAGTATGCTGAAGTCTATGTCCTGTTTCTACTGAAACCTGTAGAATATCCTGCATGTAAAAAAGCCAATTTCCTATGAGAGCCTCCTAGTTCCTTGTAATCTCTAGTTGTGATTGCATATAAAATGCCCAGTAATCAAAGAATTATTAACAATATGACCTTGAAAATGTCCATTTGACTCTGGGCAAAGAGATGGAGGACTGGAGTTATTATTTAAAGGGAAGCAATTTTAGTTTGCCTAAGATCATGTGACAGAGCCAATGGCTGAACTTGTGGGTTTGGTTCTGGTCTCATCTAAGGTGACAAAATTTGATTTATCTAATCTACACCAGTGCAACCAAGGCTCCAGCCTGACTGATGGCATAGTAGATTAATTACAAGGGAACCAAGTGAACTTGTGTGTGATGGTGTTTCAATTATTTTCCTCAATCTGAAAATTTTCATATCGTGCCCTAATACTATTTGAAAAAAGATATAGCAACCACCATGGTGCTCATTATAATAAACCAGATTGACAGATTAGTGTTCTAACTCTTTCACAAACAAGATATTCTACTCTGAGTTTTGTATGAAATTTGTGCCCTTATATACATCAAAATAAAATGCCTTTAAAAATTATTAGCATGTCAATGATATTTACATGGTTTGGACTACTAAATTATTTTGACTATTGCAGAATACTCCCTTTTTTGCTTTACAGTTATTAATATATGATTAACATAAATTTAAATTTTATATGGTTCAGGATAAACTTTCTTTTATGTTCACAATGAGTTTTCAGGAAAACCCTTAAGTTTGAGAAATTGGTTACATAAATAAATATTTAAATGTCTCATTCCTAGGAAGATTTAAAATTGTTCTGTTTAATCATCTCTCTGCTTCTGTTTTCCTTCTAAATTGTAAAGTGAATGAAATTGTTTATAAACACTTCTGACATCCCTGCTTCTATTGTGGAATAGCCATTTTATTGTACTTTTGGTGCAATGAAAGGGAACATGCCAGCAGTGAGTCCAGAAAATTTGATTTTAAACAGCAATTGTCACTGTTAAATACCTTCTATCATTATCTTTAGAATCACAGGTTTGTTTGATGTCTCAGAAATTGTGGATAGAAAAGAAAAAGGTTCTATGCAAAAATCACCAAATTGAAAAATATTCTGATATAATTTTATTCTTCTCTCCTCCCTGTAGAAAAAAATGAAAATGCTTTATGAATTATATATTTTTTAGCTATTTTCCAAACTGAGCCTATCTGTGGTAGATCCTGGGAAAATGAGTTTTGTACTGCTTTCAGGCCTTCATCATGGTGCCCTATGGAGAAAGTTAGCATTGAGTAAAGGTCTTGATTCCTTCAACTGGATCATTACATTCTGATGAAAAAGACTTTGTTGTGGAAACCTTCATTTTTGGAACATCAGAATTTCCTGAAGAACAGCCATAGAATGGAAACTTCTAGTGTCTGGTAAAAGTGAATCCCCAGAGAAGGATTTTTCAACTCAGAAAATATCTTGATTTTGTGTAGAAGCAACTTCAAGGCTTAGAAAGGCATTTAGAAATTATTTTGTTGCTGTATCTTGCTGAAAAAGCAGCATTTCTTCATTCTTCTTAAAATTTTTTCTTCTTAAAATTTTCTTAAGGAAGCTGAACATAGATGTGTAAGTATTAAAAGATGTCTTTCTCAATGTGCTTTTCCTTGAATTGCAGTGCTGCAATTTGCTATATTTTAGCCATGGAGAAAAAGGCAATGTTTACCAGCTCACTGTATGTTTGTTTTCATTCCTGTTTGCTAAATACTGATTAAGAACAAAAATTAATTCTGAAATCCCAAATGTTTAGAAAACTGATGGGCAGAAAGCTAAACAAAATGGTGCCTTATTTTCCCTAGCAACAGTCATGCATGATAATAAATGTCACAATGGGTTTTAAAAAAGATGGTTCATGTTTAGGTTTAGTTATCAAAATCCACAGCATATAGTCTGACAGCTTTTGAAATACATAAACTATTTCTGTCTTTTTTGTTTCCATAGCAACTGAGTGCTCAAAGCTTTAGTTTTGCACTTGTGGAAGAAAAAAACTCCCTCTCAGAGTAGGATCTGGAATAGTCTGGAACAAAAGAAGAATGGGTGAAATGGAAAATTAAATAACAACAACATCACCACCCTCTCTCTCAAAATAACCCAAAAAAACAACCAATCCCAAACAAGCCTAGCACAAAGCATTTCTCCTTCAGTTTGATGTTATGGATTTTTTTTTTTTTAGTTGATAGGTGCTTTGCTTTGGACATTTATGTAATCAAAGGCTCACCCAATTCACTGTGCAGTTCTCCAGGAGAGTAAAATGCTCACAGTGACATTTATTTAGTTGATCACTTTGTTCACCTTGAAATGGAATTTCATTATAAACACAAGCTTAATAGATACTCTATATCTTCTTTCATAAAGAATACTGCTATTCAGAAATGTGTCATTGAGACTCTGTCACTGTTTCTAGTTTTAATTTGTTTTGCTTAAAAACCTGTTTTAAGGAGCAATGCTGTTTGTTTCAAAATATTTTGGTAAGATTTGCCACATGAGGGAGACTATTTTACCAAATTGAAAGGGATATTTATGCATATATAGAACTATATTTATTTAAGTTCCAAAACATTAATCTGGAACAGAATTGAAAGAGAAATGAGGTAAAGTGAGTTACACTATGAGGATAATATATGACCAGGAAGATGCTAAAGTTTTAAAGGGTTTCCAAGCATATGCAATTTTGCTTTTTATTTCCTGAAAAAAAAGGTAAAGGTAAGAGAATGTCCCTGAACTATTAATCCCCTGCAAGAACTAGCAATGTACTTCAACAAATGAGAAAACTTGGTTGCTTTTAGGCATTCATGGGAATGGATTAATGGATTTAATGTTTTCCATTTACACAAGTATGCAGATTTCACCTAAGTCTTACTTGCTAATTTGTCAAGCACATATAGTATTCAAGAAAGAAGGTATTACTGCTACATAAAATATAAAAACAGATTTTAAGTGCAGTGAGATTTGTTTGATTACACTATTCTGTACCATTTCTCTTATAAAATTAACATGCATGTAATAATCCTTCCTTCTGTGACAAGAGGTGCAACTGGAATAGATCTATTGTCAAAAGGTATCACGTTGGTTTCAAACTGAAATGTTCTTGACTTATATTAGGCAAATTCAAGACAATAAAGATATGTCTAACATGATTTTAAATTCCAAAAATTTCACTTTTCAAAAACATAGCCTACAGAACTAGAATTACATTTGAGCTAGCTGCATACAACATTGTTTACAGTATGTAAAAAGACAATTTAAAATAGGCTATAGTGGCAGTACATTCCCTTTGGAATATTAACAGGGTTTTATCAAGGAGGCATTATCCCTAATGCATAATGTCCTGATTAACCAAAACAGCTCCTAAAGAGCCATTCCAGTCTACTGGCTAAAGGCCATATAAAATGGCATATGTATGAGAATATTCTGGAATGGCTTCCTGGTGTCTGTTTTCCTTTGTCAAATCAATACATAAAAATATTCCTTCTAATAGCTAGAATACATACTGGTTCAGTAGACCATGAAGATGTCCTATAGCATGATATGTGACCTTAAAGGAGGGTAAACCTTCTGAAGTACTCACTGCTCCAGTTTGAATGAAGCACTCAGGATTTTTGTGTATGAAACAGCCATTTGTAGGTACGTGTTCTTGATAAATTTCAACCTTCCATCTTATTTATTCCAGTGTTATGATCAGTAAACCTAAGTTTTGGTTCAGATAAGTGAATGCAACTACTTCTATGGTCTTATCTTTAGCTGCTCTGTGTTTGCAACTGAGAAGTGAATGGCATCAATCAAAAACTGCCAGATTTGATAAGAAGGAAAATTAATTTAATGCACTATATGAAAATTTTGGAAAAAAATACAATTAAACTGGTTAATATATAATTAAAAGCTATTATGTCTGCAGAAAAGTTAAATATTTTGTGAGCCTTCTAAACTTTATAATGTTATCCACACAAAAATACACCCTGAAAAATCCATATTTACTATATATTTGAAAAATAAAACTTTTATTTGAGTTGTAGAATCATAAAAGAGGTCTTGAAAATCACCTAGTTCCAACTCCCCTGCTGTGCACAGGGACATCAACTAGACCAGGTTGCTCAAATCCCTGTCCATCCTGGCCTTGAACACCTCCATGGATGGGTCATCCACAACCTTACTGGGCAATGTGTGTGAGTGCTTCACCACCCTCACAGGAGAGAATTTTCCCCTAAAATCCCATCTAAATGCACTTTCTTTCATGCTCATGTAAATGTTCTCTCTCTCTCTCTCTCTCTCTCTGTTTTCTACAAGTTTTGTTTAGGTTCTGGAAGGCTGCAATTGGGTCACCCTGAAGCCTTCTCTCTTCCAGGCTGAGCAGCAAAATTTTTCCAGCCTTTTCTCACAGGAGAGGTTCTCCATCTCTCTGCAATATTATCAAATATTCTCAGATACACATTCTAATGTTTAACAGGCCAATATTTCAGGTACACATACTTACAAAGAAATTTCCAGATTAAGTTCTAAGTTATAAAAACCTCTCCTGAAGTAGTTCCAAGGATGAAAATTCCACAACTATTGGCAACCTCTTCCAGAGATTGAAACTAGTGAGCTGACAAGCTTAGTAAATTGTGTTTGAAAGAGCTGGATGCACCCAAACATCCAAGTCTTTATTAGAAAACTCTCTTATTTTAATGTAATGTTATTTTAATAATAATGTATTTTATTTCTTTGGAGAGCTCTCAAGTATTGAGATTCACTCACGGCCTGACAATTTAAACAGTGTTTCTTTTTGTGCTTCTGTTTTACTAATGAAGTTTATCAAGAAATATCCTGCTTTCAGTATGTGAGATTAGTGTACAGAAGGAAAACTGAAAGATATATTGGAGAATTGCTTCCCATGGCTCACTGAAATATATCATGGTTTGTAGACTGCACATTGATGTTAAATACAGTATTCTCAAACTTGGGAATTCATAAGAACTCCTGAGAAAGAGTTGATGTTAAATACAGCATTCTCAAACTTGGGAATTCATAAGAACTCCTGAGAAAGAGTGTTGTTTCTAACAATATGCAGCAGAACTAGTCTCAGTCAGCTTAGTCAGCTATGACACAATTTTTTGACATGAATGTGATTCTCTTGATTACTTTTAGTCACTTCTAAGAGAATTCTGGATTTTTTACAAATTTTTCTTTTATTAAATTGGTTACATTTTATTTTTCATTGACTTAAGCATTTTCTTAAGCAAGTAAAATACAAGAACTTTTTTGGCCATAGTTAGATTTCAGAAGCATGGACAATAAGTTCATATTTATTCTGAAAAAGAAAGAGACCTTCTGCAACCAGGACTGTTTGCTAGCCCACCTAAGTTTAAACAAGTGGATTTTCAAATGGCTTTTCATTTTGAGTAAACACAGGAGAACAGAGAAAATGTGAGAAGGGACGGATGGTTAGTTTATTCTGGTAAAAGACAGAGAAGTTATATTTATTGAGAGGGTACACTGTTCAGATTCACAGAGAGAGTATGCCCTCAATTTCTCTGCACTACACCAGTGCTCATTCAGCTGATGAAGTTCTCAGCTCAAAGGGCAGTGTACACTTTGTTCTAAGTTCCTGCTGGAATGGAAAAGCTGACAGGGGGAAACTTGCACAAAGGATATTGTGCTGTTAAAGTTTGTTCAAAGCGACAGTTGTAAGATCTCTTTGAAATGAAATTGAAAAGGAAAAACCAATTTTCTTTGAGGACAAAGTTCAGCTCATTTGTTGTTCCTTACCTGTCTAATTTCCTTCCCTGTAAAAGAAATTTTGACTAGGTCTATTTGAAAATGTAGTTTATCCTAGTACAGGCATAGCTCAGAAAATTTAATTCCAGTTAACATAATATTTGTAGACAGTAAGTAAAAATTAATTTCTTTCTGTGTGGGATAATATAAATGCCAAATTTTGCTGAAAGGACTGGATTTTTTAAGATAGGCAACATGATTTTTAATGGATTTTTCACTTCTTCACTAGTGAATAAATAGTGGGATTTATGATATTTCAAGAATAAGTTGAGCTCCTAGAAATCATAAGGTATTTTGGAAAAATTTATCTACCAACCCAGATAACTAGTTAATTCAAATCCACTAAATATTCTTAAAGATTTCAAAAATATATAATCCCAATATATATTAATTTGACTTCAGGTAAGATTACAATAAATTATAAATATGTAATAAAAATGTTTATTAATTATAAAACTCAACAGCTAATAAAAGCACCACCTGTTTTATGAAAGTATTGAATATTTGGATACAGAAGATATTTGGATATAGTGAAATTTAATTCAAAATGTACAGTGTTTGTGTTTCAGAGTGTGTTGGAGGAGCTGGTTAACTGACAGTCTGCAAAATATTTCTATTTGTCCCTGTTTTTCATGGAAAGGAATCTATCTGCCATGGTACTTGTAAATGCATAACATACAAATATGAAATGGTATATTTGATCTAAGGACCAAGTTCTTGAAATTTATTTATTACATACTTCAAGAGCAACATATGTCTCTGTCACTGTATATACCACAGCACCTTATCCCCCTTTAATGTTAATACAATGTCTATACTCAAGACTAACTCAATCCATCTATCCACTGACAAAATTTTTTGAAAGGGCAGAGACTAAACATGATTGGAAAAATCCCTCTACATGTGATGGTTTTGCAAGTCAATATTTCTTCTCCATTATGGCTAGGTTAACCACATGTTTTATCACAGGTATATATTAAACCATGTCAGACTTCCAGTTTTAATATTATTCTTCTGCCCTTTGATGAGCCAATCTGCTCTGAGCTGTTTCAGTCAATACCTGATCAGCATGATCAGCTAGTGGATCTTGGGAATTGTCTACACTACATCTTAAAATATAATTAATAAAGCTATAATAAATGAAATTTAATTATCTAACTGAAATTAAATTTGTTGTTGTGGGACTAATTTAGCAAGGTTTGAGCTGTAGAGAGATGATACTCAAAAGGATCATGGGATGATGTCTGTGAGTGGATAAGCTTGCTTTTCTGTCTCAATATTGTTTGTTCACATGCAGACAAATGTATCTAAAAACAGGGCTTTGATTCAGATGTATTTTGGCCCACCCTTTAGGTTTAATGGCTTTATAAAGGTATTTTTTCCATAGAGACTAATCCCTAAATGGTGTAATGCAGCTCATATCCCACAGCTGAAATGTGGTGCAATTGGACATCTGAAGCACAGAAGTAAATGTTGCTTTGCCTAAAATCAAACACGAGTGTTATCCAGTGTAACACTAGAGACAAGACTTGAAATTGGACTTCCCTCTTACTTTTTCTTTCTATTTTTTTAAATACATAACTATAATGAGAGCAAGCAATCTTTGAAAAATTATTCTTTACAGCCTTAGATGATAACCAAACTGATCATAACTGCAGATAAAATAAACTGAATATATATGTTGGAACATTCACAATATGTTACACATGCATATTAATAACATGGCCATAGAGATGACAAATCAATATTATCATCTGTGTGAAGTAGTTGAACTTGCTGGAGTCAAGAGCTGCTTTCAGAAACTGTGGTTATTCAGGAGTAAGAATATTCAACATTGGCTTGCCATCAGATTTTAAAACAAGTGCCTTTCCCTTCAGCCCTGGAAAACTGTCTCCAGAATCATTGCCTAGAGGAATTCTTTTGTTCAGTTTTCTGATAATGATAATAGTCTGGCATCATTAGGAGAGAAAACTGTGTCCTTTAAAGGGTGATGACACATCCTGGAGGGATAACAGAAAGTGCATATTAATCCCAAATTTTAGGATGTTGGTTCTACCTGCACCCAGGGAAGGGATGTGTTGAGTCATATACATTGATGGACAAACACATTTTAATTTTCATTAAAGGTACGATGTATTTTGATTACATTCTGCTGAGACCTTAAGAATTTTTTTCCATGTTTTTCTAGCCTGTTCTGAAGCTAAGTATATTAAAATTCTGCTTTTGCTGCC
This sequence comes from Oenanthe melanoleuca, assembly GCF_029582105.1. Classification (NCBI taxonomy): domain Eukaryota; kingdom Metazoa; phylum Chordata; class Aves; order Passeriformes; family Muscicapidae; genus Oenanthe; species Oenanthe melanoleuca. Next base: position 33,160,743 of record NC_079339.1, read on the forward strand.
AGAAGCCAAAAGTGATGTTTGGCTCAACCTCTTTTCAATGGGTGAATCACAGCCAGTTCACATCATGGTTTGCATTGCTGGAAAAACATCAACAGACTGGCATAACAGAAGTAGGTTAAGCTTCTGTTTAGTTTGCAGATTGGCAAACAGATGAGGATCACTGGTATTTCAATTATCAGTGAGCCAATGGCCTCTTCTGGGTACAAAAGAAACTGAAATATGTTCAGTCCTGGAAAACCTCAACACTAGTGTAACATTTGTTCTCAATTACTCCTTATATGACAGGATTTCTTATGGAAACAGGGTTCAGAAAATATCAGCATACTATGATTATGCTACTGTAATCTGCCAGGTAATAAGATTGAAAAAAGGTACACTATTGCAACCACAGATCAATTTTCTGCTTGTTAGAAACAATGCATACTTTTAGAGAGGAGAGATATGTGTACATTTATGATAGGCACTTTGAAGAGATGCATTTTTGTTGCTAATTTTGTGCAATTAAATTTCAGGCAAGGATGTGGTTTGAACCTGAGATTGCCAGAATGAATCTGCCACCCTGACAGTAGAAGTAAACAAAAGTAAGCCAGCTAACTCCTTGCTTGATCTACATATCTTAGGGTTCATGCCTGTGGGGGAAAAAAATGTCAACCAAAGGTTGTAGGAAAAACATTATTTAATATTATAAGCTAATGTGGTTATGCCTACTTGATTTCAACTGACAGAAAAAGCTGGTGTATTGTTCCCTTCATGTGTAATGCTTTAAACATGAATTTGTTTCAGATATAAGTCAGCTAATAGATAACCTTCTTTTCAAGGAATGGACTCAGGGCTGTGGTGTGATGAAGCTGAAGATGGCTTGCCTCAGAAGAAAGGAGGGGAGTAGCCTAGGGAGGTAAAGACTGGGTATGAGGATACCTATGGCACTTCAGGATGATGCTGATTGACAATAATCTGAAAAGATGCAGCTATGTTTGTATTTACAGGTGATTATATCAACAAGGCTCAAAAGAAGGTGGGGGATGAAATGAAATTGGTAGTTGACATGTATGTCCTGGATAAAACAAAAAAAGCACCTTGTATTTCCATTGGATCCTGAATTTCAGTGGCATACAATGTTTAATTTGCTTACATGGGCAGCTTTATCTATTAAACTGTATTTATCTCAACCCATAAATTTTCTAGATTTAAGATTTCCTTTCTCTCTAATCCCACTGGTGGGGACTGAGTGAGCAGCTGCAAAGTGCTTGGTTGCTGGCTGGGGTTAAGCCACATCAAAAAACAGAGTTACTAAAAAAATATATTTTCATGACACTAAAGTAGACAATTAATTATTGGAAAGCAGAAGATATCCCTATGAGGAAATAAAACCTGAAATGTTTATTTTCCCATATATTTAAGTCAGACTATTCCTGCCATTTACTCAGGCACCAAAAAAATCTATTTAGAAAAACCCTCATATGTTAAAGCAAACTTGTATGGTGTTTTAATGAGTGGTGAAGAATGAAATGTTACCATTCTATCAAGTTCATACTTTAAAACTTTTCCCATTATTTTCCCTTTTTAACATTTGCATTGAAGAAGTTGGCAAGAGCTATCAGAACCCAAGTAGTGTAGCTTGAAAGACAACTGCACAAAACAATCAGGGTCTAGAGGGATGTATAATAAAATATGCCAGATTGTGTCATTATATTGCAATTTTGGAAGAATTATACATATTCATTCTTCTCATTTAGCAGCTGAATGACAACAAGCAGGTGAGAACATCTATATGATACATCAAGCAAGACAGTTGCCATTATGAGCAAAACATAAAAGAGTGTGACAGAGCTGAAAAATGGAAGGAATGTTCTGTTCATACCTTGCAGGCATTGTTATTCTTTGATAGTGAAATGAAGCTTGCTGTGGAGAGGGGTATGTCTTGTTGTCATTGTAGGTAACATTTCTGTGACAAATTGCAAGAAGTGTGTATTTCTTAATAAAATTCTTAATAAGTTATTTAAAGGTATTCTTAGTTTAAGGAAACTGCCAAGTTCTCCTTTCTATTGTTATGTACATGATTTTTTTCTTTCTGTCAAATGAAGGCTAGATTCACTAATGAACTCCAAAAACACGACTTTCTGTTGTAATATTGAAAAATAAAATTATACCATGACATTACTGAACGACAAAATAATCTACTCCCTTCCCTATTTCTACAGTGTGTTTTTGGATTGCAAAATGCTTCTTTGTGTCTGTAAAACAAATAACTAAAAGGTCCTTTCTGAACCCTGATTTTTTCCTTCCTCTCCAAAGTTTTTCAATGCAATACTGACAAGTTGCTGTCTCTTGTCCTTCAAGCCACAGTCATTCTCTGACAAATTTTATCAAAACACGTCTGCCTCTAAAGAATTAAGAATTGTTTCTTTGTAACAAGATTATATTAAAAAACATAAACTTACAAAGGCTTGTCAAGTATTCTAAACAAAACAAAAAATATGATTGATGTTTTGGTCTGGGCCATGTTTTCAATAACAGATATTCTGGAATAAAGAATGCTTACACAGTAAAAATGACTACACATCATGACCATTTTGCTTTTTTTTGTTTCTGCAGTAAAACATTAAATTATAAAATTTTACTTGGAATTATTCACAATTCCTCAGGGGAAAAACAACATTAGATATTAGTGACTGGCTATTCACAACACCTGAAACGTTGCAAGACATGATTTTTCATAGCAGAAAGACTAATTCTGATATGTGGTAGATTTGAAGTATTATGGATAAATCTTGAACCACCTATAAAATCTGATTGGACATGAAACTATGTATTATTATCATTTATTATGCTGAATTATAATCAGTGATCACTGAAACTTGGTTTTATATTTTTTTCTTCCAATATAAAAAAATAATTTGGAATGAATTTGTACATAAACCTATCTATTAGTTTTCAACACCATTTCCAAACTAGCCATTTTAGTGACTCTGAAACACTCTGAGAGAAAGACTTTCCTTAATGGAAGAGGTATAAAAGTAAAATTCCTTTCTATATGACATCAAACACTATAAATCACATATTTTCAAAACAGAAGAATGTGGTGGGATCCATCCTTCATTAGCTTTTAAAACCTATAGAAGAAGGATAGAAAAAATTTTTGACAAGTGAAATAATATCTGAAAAGAAATAGTACCTTAAGATCTTATTCTCTATTCTTGACATTATCACCTAAGATTTTTCCCTTCTTTATAAGTCAGATATTTTTCTCTCTTCATCTACAATTAGTTTTCTTTGGATGGAAACATTTGCATTTCTTTTCATCTCATTTCTTATCTTCCTGAATCATAAGTGCAGATAAATACAATTTCCCCCTTATGTTTGTTGTGCCTTTAATTTTGGCATTCTTTACATCAATGACAGACAATCTTAAACATCAAATCTGATTGCATGCTGACTGTATTTGGTCTTTAGGCTTAAGTGGCAATTATAAGATTTGCAAACAGCAGATGGGTAGAAGAATTTGAATTGTTTTGCCATACCAGAGATGTGCTGAGAATTTTGGCAAGCATATGAATTTTTTGAATGGTAATGAAAACACTGGGCATGGGATATATGGAACAAAATGCTGTGAGATGAAACAAGCTACTCAGTCTACTCAGTATGTTTGTGGTGAAGGACAAAAAAAAGCAGTACTGGGAGCAATGGCATAGAATTCAGGGACCTGAAAGGACTCAGCTCATATTTCAGGACAATGTTTGTTGTGGAATTTCCAGACAGCAAAGAAAATTATTATAAAACTTATCATAGGTTTATAGGATCATTTAGGTTGAAAAAAGATCCTTAAGATTAAGACCAACAATAAACCTAACACTGCAATGCCTACCACTACTAACTACATAGAAAATGATTGACATATATCATGTCCCATGTAATTGTTCATAAGTAATGCTGCAGGTCAACACCTAATGGAAGTCTGTGGGTAACAAAAATCAGTTTCAAAACTTGATAGCTCAAGTTCAGAAACTGCCTTTGAAAAAGAAGTATTATGTTTCTGTGTTATATATGAAGAGAACAAACCAACATCACCTTGATTTTCTGAAACATTCAAAAGTGTACAGACTACTGCTGTATCCATCTATATATTTCTTTCATATGCTTGCAGCATTTAGGAAATAGAGATATTTTAAATTTATTTTATTTCTTTTTACTGCCACTGATTTTTCAACGTGCTCTCATTTGTCTCCAATGTCTATAAAATATTATGTCTTTACATAGCAGGTATATAATTTTTTAGATCAGCGTTTGTCTCTCTTTTTCACTCTTTTTAAATCAAATTTTCTTCTTTATTTCAGCAATTTTTAGCTAAAAAATACATATGATTACTGAAAAGAAAAATACTTAATATTTAGGATTGTAGCATTGAGATAAACAAATGTTAATTAGGGCACAGTCACTTAGAAGGTCCTTTTATCACTCCCAGCAAGAACAGTAATGAATTAATCACAAGCATTAAAATTATAAAGTAACAGGTGATATGTTAATGCAATTTTTCAGTTCTTTGTTTTACCTACATGAGTTACACATTTATTTTAATTGTGTTTGTGTTTTCTATGGGTCTTTGATTTGGTTGATTGGTTTAGTTTGTAAATAAAACTTACATTTTTTTGTCTTATTTTGGAATTATGACAGTTCTGTCTACTGGGCACTTCATCAGTCTCAATCAAAGAATCTACAGAATATATTCCAATCTCAACCTGCCCCTTTGACATTTTGGATGGGATAACATGAGGTCAATATACCTCATCATAGAAACTATCTGATATTTTACTCAAATCTGCAGTCTATCCCATACAATCTACCTATTCAGATTAATTTATTTCTTTATTTTTAGTATTCAGTGCCAATTGTTGGAATATTTGTGTAAATGCACTACTGGGAATGCTACACACATCAACCAAGGGCTACACTCCTGAAATCAGCCTCTGGATAAAGTGGAGATAATAGGAATAATGACTTTGCAAGTTAAAGCTTATTAATTCTGCACTTCAATAATGACCACTTCAATATGTATCTTCTGCCAGTGAAGGGTGGCATCAGGTGTCCAGACATAAAGGAGCAAAGGTAGCTATGTTTGGATCTACGACCTGTTACCTTATTTTCTATCACAGTAAGATTTTCTGGGTTAATCTGAAGAGCAGGAATGATTAAGGGCAGCATGTCTTTTCAGTCCTTGACATAAAAAGAGGCAAAAATAACCGAGTCCCAAAGCTCCCATTTGGCAGGAGGCATGGAAGCAAATATTCTGGATGTATTTTCCCATCAGTTCAATGATTTATTATAATAATTTATTTCTCACATGGTTTCTATATACCACATCTGCTTGGACTTATTTTACAGATGGAGAAGACAAGTAAGCCAAGGGCTCTCTTGTGAGGAAAACAGAAGAAAATGAGCCCTGGTCAATGGTCTCCCTATCCTCTGCCAGAATATTCAGCCATCACAGCTGGGCTGGTCATCTTGGAAGCTTCCAAACTAGTTAGAGATTTATGAGCTAATCTCTTTATACCTAAACCCTTTAAGGACTTTTATCACTAGATATGTTTAGAACATGTTATTATGGGCAAGAAACAGGCTGCCATCCACAATCATTTTCATGCAAACACGTGCGGGCCTCCATTAAAGAACTCTGGCTGCTGGCAAATATATTCCAAAGGCAATTTCTGGCTATAAACTTAATGCAAGAAAGACAAAGGGTAATAAAGAAACAAAGTAATATAATAAAATAAAAACTAAATTAGTTTCAGACCATGATTGAAGATGGGTACATGAACAAGGTAAATTAAATAGTTGTTATGGACCAATGCATTCATATGGTGAGTAAATAGGTATTCTGAATGGCTCTTGTGCCTCTAAACTCTTTTCTGGATGGATTATCCAGTATACATTTACATAATGCACTTGTTACTCTTTTCTTGGACAGATCTATCTTTTCTAGACTTTCTAGAATTTCACATGTTGGACATTAATAGAGTATTCAGTTCCTTCTGGGGCCAAAGATTACATTTAGAAAAAAAGGAAAAATGTAGCAGGAAGGAACCAAATTTCTTCGAAAAAGTTGGAAGAAAAAAATATATCAGTCAATGTCCTGAATAATTGGAATTTTTTCTTTCACTTTTTCAGCATAATGCTTGGTCAGAAACCTGTTGGAAAGTTCTATGATCATTTATTTCTGTTCATCATACTAGTCATAATCTCATTAGTGCAGAAAACAGTGATTTATGGTTTTGAGTTGAGAACAGCAAAGTAGCATCTATCTGTAAGTTGCTGTCAGGGCATTAAAGAAGTCAGGAACATCAATAAAACTTATACTTTTAATTTATGTGAAGTCTATTTTTGGTCTAGTTTTGGTTAGTTTGCTGAGAAGCAGCATACATTTTCCCAGCCTATAATATAAAATTTGACTGACCATTATTTGGGGTTTTTTCATCATTGAACTTACATTTGTTTTAAGGGAACAAAGTATCTTACACAAAGTATCTTACAGTCCTGACTAATCAACAAGATACATCATATTCTGAAATGGAAGATAAAATAATGTCAAGATGTGAATCACCTTGGAGATGAATTAAATTGCTTTAAAACAAATAATTTACATTTAAATAGCATCTCTTTTTCACGTAATTTAAAAGTAATCTTTACTCTTTCTCAACTAATACCTAAATTGATGAGCTAGTTTGATCATATTTATGCAATAAAATAGAAAATTTTAGGTATGGTAGGTAATCAGTTTTAGTCTCCTCATCTGTGTTTCCAATCTCATTACAGATTGCAATTTTCAGTGCAGATTACATGATGACCCATCAGTGGCTTTGTTGTTTCTGAATTACTGATTCCTCGACTATTTCCAGATAAGAACAAAGACTATGCATCAGTCTGACAGCTTGCAAACAGAAAATGGGCTTGTAGGATTGGATTTAAATCCCAGGTGTAGGGGATAATTACCACATCAGTCATGCAGTAACTGAAAAATGGTATTTCAACAAGAAAAATTGCATTCCTTTTATAGTGCCAACAGAAATCATTTTTTGAGGCTTCATACTGATTCAGTGCATCATTACTTGCTCACTGTACTCATTAAACTTAATGTTTGTTAACAACCTTAAAAACTTATTGTTTCAGATACTTTCGTGGCTGAGTTAGCTCAAATCAAGATTTGTGAAACCTTGTCAATGCTGAGGTCATTCAAAGGTATAATATACATTACAGAAGTGAAACAACAGCAGAGCCAAAACCATCCAAAACCTTTTCAGCTTCAGGGAAAAAAAGGAGACTAAAGTGGAAAAAGCATAAATCCTACTTTAGAAAATCCTCTGGGGTTAGACCCTTTGATGCAGGCCTTTCATTAAAGTAAATAGAATGGTAATAAGAGGCTATCATCATTTGTGTGGGCTTTTTTACTCTATGCATTTCAGTAAACAAGATACTGTTATCAATTAATTATTTTCTAGGCCAGCAAATCAAAAGCATGGTAAAAATAAACCATAAGCAAACTAAATCTTTAATGTCACACTATTGAAGCAGAGATTTACACTATTGCTTATTTTATAGGTTGACTACTGTCAATTTTACTTTATTATTAAACAGAGAGCAAAGCAATAAGAAGGTTTAACAGAGTACTCTGTGGGTCCAGAAAATTAGCAACTGGCAATTTGCAGGAAGGAGAGGGAAGATAGATTTCTTCGTTATCTAAGATGGAAATACTTTCCCTTGTATCAATGCTGAATGTCTGAATTTTGCCATCTGGGCCATCCTGGATTTCCCATGGATAATTTTGGCAACACCCAACTGAGGCTTGTAAAGGGAAATGTCTTCTGCAGTGTATTTCTCTAAGCTTATAAAGTGAGGAGATAAGGGGTTCCATAAGAACCATTTCTGGATTTAGGAAGAAAGCAGGAACACTTGGATTATTTAAGGACATTGAAGGGTCATCTCAATGAGACAAAACATGAACATGCCATCCCCAGAGCTTTCTATGTCTATCCTTTTATGTAGTTTGCCTGGTTTATCTTTGGCACTCTTACAATTATTTGTATTTCAGATATACATTAACTGGAGAAGCTGTGAGCCAAGGCAAGAGTTCACAAACCACTGCCAGTATTTTAGACACCATTATTAGATTTGCAGGAAGTCAGCCTGGGTCCAACTTCCCTTTACTACAAAAAGAAATTACTTTCCTTCATCCTCCTAAAATTTGTCTTCCCCACCTGGGGAATGAGCCAAGGTGTACAGAAGGTTTCAGGGCTGAATACTTCTACCTCAAATGAGTTTCATGCAAAAGGGTTAAGGTGCCCCCAAGATATCTTTTGTATTCAGCACTGATATTCTCACAGAGGGCCTCTGTTAAATTGTCTCCAAAACTGGCTTCTAGATAAGTTAAGGAAAAATACAGAATTCTGCAAAAAAGCAATCAGGAAATTGCAAAACACGGGCAAGACTTTTACGCTCAGGGAAATTTTTTTCCAGTGTATTGCATTCTTTAAGAGATAAATCCATAACACTTTAATCAAGAGTCTGTTCTTGTAGAAATTGAGCAAATTAAAACTTTATTTTATTGTTTGGTACTGGTACCTGAGCATTGTTCATGGTGCCACTTAATTCAGTTTTGTGGGGAGGGAGAAGAACTGTGTCAGATATTTTCTCTCTGAACCTTTAGAGAGGATATAAAAGACCCCTTGACATAAATCTGCTGATATTTTCAGCTGGAGTACTTCAAGAGACATTAAGAGAAGTAAAAGAGAGACTGTCTCAACTTCAATTAATTCAGAGTCCTGAATGTACAGAATGAAGGTTTGCAGGTAATAATACTGCCACATACTTCAATAGGATGAACACAGTATGAGTGCTATTGATTTCCAACTTATTATTTGTCTTTGTAGCTTCCATTAGTTTGCACTGTCTTCTCAGAACTATAATAGTTGCACATAAAGGAAATTAGTTACACATTAGTAGTTTCAAAGGATACCAGGGAAACTTTAAATGGTAGTACTGTGATCCAAAGAATGGTAATGTGGAGTTACTTGAAGATCAGGTGGTAGCATTACTGCATTGCTATCTCACCAAGAATGAAATTAAAAATTAGTATTTTGTTCTGGTGTGGAAATGCCAGCTCATGTAATGCTGTGTTGAATGGAATTGAACTGCATGCTTGCTATAAGTGACTTACACGTCATATGTAAATTGTGGGGTCAATATAAAGTAGATTTAGGGATTATAAATATTTGGATTAGTACAGCATTTTGAAGACAAATTGGTTTTATATCTGACTTTTTATTTTTCATGAAGTTTTTTTAATCTCAACCATCTTAACTATACTGAGTTCTCTTTATTCTAAATGAAATATGTTTTTAAAATTTAGCATTAAAATGACAGTCATGTTCTTGTTGCAATTAGTTATTTTAAGAGTGCAATGGACTTCATCAGTCTTCATGTATATGTTCTGAAGCATTGGCTGTTCTGGAGGATAGCACTAACACTATGATTTTAATATATCTTACTAATATGTCTTGCAGATATTCAATGACATGAATATTACATCTCTAGCATAGGAATGAAAAAAATTTTCATTTTTATTTCTTCTCAAAATTAATATTGTTTTTTCTTCCTTTCATTCTTTTGTTTGTACCCTAAGACACAAATTATCAGTCAGTCAGTTAACTTGAACACAACAAATATAAGGACAGCAAACAGGTAAATGGGCATGCAGAACACTAATTTACACTTGCAAAACAGGTAATTTCACGCACTGGTGGTAGCCTGCACATGCAATTATTCATCTTGTTCATGCATATGCATGGATTCAGCACAATTGCCTTTTTACATATGTGCATATATTTCACTGGCATAGTTTAGCCAAAGATAGTCATTATGATTTGTGTGCGTGTTTAAACCCTGCTTTGCTCATTCAGAATAGAATATAGGTTCATGATCCTTTTGCATCAGGTAGCTATATCATAGCAGTAAATACTGGTCTGTCAAGAAAAATAGCTTCAACAAACCTTAAGATTCACTGCATTCCACACTATTCAATCTCTTTTTTTTTCAGTAGCAAATCTCACTTTCACAAAAAATGCACCTCCATCTTCTTTACACATTAGACTTTCAGTATTTTCAAGGAAAATATATGAAAGAAAAGCACAAGATGTGATGGGGTAACAAATAAAATATTTGAAATACGTTATAATGCCATTTTCACTACATAATGTTATTAAAAAGAAGAGCTACAATCTAGTTATAATAATTGCAGATTCTTAAAAATTCAAGTGTTGCCATTTTCTGTTGCAAAATGAGAAATGCCAAAGAAGTCATATCAGACCCATTTCAACAAAAATTGTCATATACAACTTCTCTTATAGTGGAAATTACTCTACTTTTATTCTGGCTAATGCCTAATTCAGCATCCATGGGCTAGTGGCACCCTCTGTGCCTGCCTCAAGCACCAGGTTAGTGAAAAAACAATAATAATAATAATAGTGTGAAACTCAACAAGTAAGACAGCACTCTCCTCAACTAGAGATACTGTTTTTACATTACCTTATAGACAAAGAATCTATTCTATGTTTTACTATGCCTAAATTCATACACAAGAAGAATACTCTAAAGAGGACTTAATGTTTGCAGAGATCAGCCCATCCACAGACTTTGAAGTTATAAAGTTTGAATGACACACCTGTTCCTTTAAACATGGGTCTATTTATGCAAACAGCAGTACATTTCTTATTTTGAAATGGAAAACTGGGATTAAGACGTCTCCCAACTCCTCTCTGTTCCCACCAAATTATATTCTTTGACAGCTAGCCACATATTTCAGGTTCTAAACCTCAAAAAATTACTTCCAAGTCATTACAAGAATGGAAGCTTTCAGCCTGAGAAACAACTGCTTCAGGAAAAAAAAAAAAAAGGAAAAATGAAAAAAGACTATTGAATGGTTCAAATAATTTTTTCAATAATTTTCAGAGGAAGAAAAAGACAAATCTATTGCCATATTTTGGTTAAACAGTGTCAGATATGCAAAAATGGGTAAAATAGAGTTACTCTATAGTTATGATATTGGGTGGGATTTTTAAAGTCATCAAATATTTCCACCACCCAAGAATCATTGTATACCAATAGAACTTGGGCTCTTCCTTCTCTTCTATGAATGAAAACTGACTAATTGCATTTGAGCAAAAGGCATGGAAATTTAGTCACCTTGCAGTATTTTAAGGGGGCCTACAAGTGTGCTGGAGAGGGTTTATTTATCAGGGAGTGCAGTGATAGGACAAGTGGTAATGGTTTTAAACTGATGGAGGGTAGATTCTGGTTGGATATTAGGAAAATAATTTTTAATCTGAGGGTGTGGGGACAGTAGAACAGATTCCCCAGAGAAGTTATGGATGTCATCTCTGCAGGACTCAAGACCAGGTTGAATAGGGCTTCAAGGAATCATGTCTAGCAGATGCCCTTGACCATGGCAGGGAATTGGAACAAGGTGTTTTTTAAGGTCCTTTCCAAGCCAAACCATTCTATGATGAAAACTATACTCAAAACTCATAATCACTGTATTTTTAAAATAAACCCTAATTTTTTTTTTTCCCCCAAACTGAACTCTCCCAGAAGACCAGTTGAAAGAAGAGGAAGAAGAAAAGAAATCCTTGGCTTTAAGCAGCATGCACACTCTTGTCTGCTTGCCCTTGTCTTAACTTTAGCTATAACTAGAAGAAATATTGCACCATTAAAAATAGTAACAGAAGTTCTTGGTGCCAATCAATACCTGATCTCTTCCTGTATTTGGGGGTGTATAGCATAAAACAATAAACTAGGCAGATATATATACATTCCAAACACTAATCCCAAACCCTAACCTTGTTTTATGGTTAGAAAACTCATCAGAAGAAGCAATAGAGAATATAAGTCCTTGGCTTCAGCTGACAAGAACATTCTTTTTCTTACAAGCCAATATCTTTTGTCATTTATTTCGTGTAGATGGGGCTTTTAATTTTATCTGTGTGTTAGGATTAGGTTTGGTGTTACAGTTATGGATTGGAAGTCCAGCACTTCAAATGACCAGTTTATTCCAGATACTGCCATGATTTCAAAGGTATGGCAAACAAAATATCTTTTGAAGTGGAAAGTGTTGTAAGAGTAGCTTATTCCAGAGCTTGCAGCCCTGAGAAAAAGCTGATGACAATTCAGACAACTTTGTTCTTTTTTCTAATTGGAGTAGATTTCTTCTGCTGGATTAATGTTAGGGTTTATTTGGAGGTTAACTTTCAGTTTTAGAAACTAGAGCATTGAGATCACTATTTCCTTTCGGTGTTCCCAAGACCTGTAAAATTTTGAAGAGGTCTGGAAACCTGAGATATCAATGACCTAAGCCTTTTCTTAGTAACTTAATAATATGAAGGCCTTGCCACAGCAAAACTTTGTCAGTTTGGTGTTGTTGCAGCATGACCTCAAGAGTATATGCTTCATGCTTTTGGGATGTAATACAAAAATATAAGGGAGTATCAATGGATACAAGTCTACAGATCCAAGAGAATCAAAACTAATACAAGTATTCTGGAAAAAATAACGATAGCTGTTGAATATAATTAAGGTAGACAGCCTGAGCATTAAAGGGGGCCTTGAAATTCAAATTTCATTACTTTATAAAAGAAAAAGGAAAATGTAGTGGAAGTTAGGATTTATATTTGCTGCATCTAAACACGATGTTTCCTTCTCCTTCAGACTAAATGACAATCATAAGACACTAAGTTATGGAGAGGGACATCTGGCTTCTCGACAGACACCTCAGGCAACTGCAGTAATAGCTTTGGAGATGTGTATCTGTAATAGAGTTAAGTTTGTTGTCTGTGTTGTATTACCCTCTTACTCCCTTAGATATTTTGTCCTACAGCTCATGCTGGAATTACTGAACCACTCATAACCCTGATTTATAAGCCTTTTTGTGTGTTTTTATCTGCTACTGTTGTGTTGGGATTTTTTTAGTTTGGGTTTTTTGCCCCTCAGGAAGATGTGAGCATACTTTGAAAAAGCTTCTAAAGGAAGGTTTTATCAATTGGAAAAAAATGAATAATTCTAATAATAAAATTTAAAAAGCAAACAAAAATAAATATTTCTTACAAGATGAATGCCTATGAAAGTATAAGGGGAATGATAGCACACAGTATTTCTAACTTGGAGCTGAAATATTCATGAATGCTCTCAGATCAAAATAGTTGCCAATTTGATGAGGAAAATATACTTACTTTGCTTTTTTTTCTTTTCTTTTTTTTTTTTTTTCCCGAGGCATATAATAAAATCTATTAAAATCTAATCTATTAAAACGCCAAGAAACAAAATCACTTTATAACTCTATCCTATAATATAATTGATTGATCTATGTGATGTATAAAACCAAGAAACACTGATTGGATACATTTATTTCCTGGAGAAAAAATTGTATGTACCTCAGGCAGAACCCCCCAGTGTATGAGAATCATCTGTATGGCATATAAGACTTATATTTTCCTATTTCCAGCCATCACATCTGGAGCACTTTAACTTTTCCTTGCTGGTATACTTATAAACTTATGCTTTTAATGTTGCCAACTGGTAAAAAGTAATTTAACCCTTAGGCATGATTTGTGCTGGTTATGGGGTAATTGGCTTGAGAAGGCACCTGACTTGGTGGAAAGAGATGCAGCACAGCACCTTTACACGCAGAAAGAGATCCAGTGTGATCCTGATGTCCTGTGGGACACAAGACTGTGAGGGGATATCTGCATGTCTTTATTTTGATGTTAAAAGCACTACAGAGTTAGAAACATATCTGCCCTGTGATTCTCTCTTCTGTAAATTATATGGCATCACTATGCTTCATCCACTTTTCTACCTGAACAGGAACATGGACTGTATTCTGTGGAGCCAGAAATGACATATTATACAGCTGGTAATGTGGCTTTCATGTCATCTTAGGACTTTTACCATCTAGAATATCACTTTCACCAAGAAAATGATAGTCAATCTAGTAATTCAGATGCATTAATGATACAAATATAAACAATTTTAAGTTCTGATCCTTAGACAGAAAGATTACATGTCTTGTCTAAAATGTATTGAAGTACAAAGATACTACTATTTATAGTCTGTGCTTCAGCTGTGCTGCATGTGGGTCATTTTGCCTTCTTTGGAACTATTAAAATAATAAAAAAATGAATAAAATTACAAGTAAAATTCTGAGCTAGAAGAAACTTGTTACAAAATTCAAAATACTTAATGTTGAAGATACATGTTATCATTTACAAGAGTCTCAACAATTTGTACATAGATCCCAAAACATAATAAAATTGTATTTAATTGAATTTGTGAAAGTTTTGATAGTGCTGTAAAATGGTTTTCCTAGTTTTTCAAGTCAAAAGAAGCACCATATAGATATTATTGCCAATATGAAATGCCTTTCATTTATGAGTTATTTTCAGAAACAGTGAAATCTTCCCTAAAGCTGTCAGTCTCTTGTGTCTTCATCAACACAAACTTCAACCTTATTAAAAAATCAGGGCTGCTAGTAAAGGTGTGAACAGATGTTTTATCTCCACGTTTTGTGCATAAATGCAAGTACTTGGATGTAAATTGATCAAACTGTTGAAACAAATCATTTAAGATTTGTGCAGTGATTAATAATAGATGCCAGTAATCAAATCTCCCTGCCACTAGCACATCTGTTACACAGAGTTTCTGGTTTGCCCTATTATGCAAATGTGCAATAAAACAAATAAATTACTTGATTTAACAGCTGGTTGAAAAACATTATTTTTAGGTGATTTTTTTAATGTATTGTTTTTACCATTGATAGCCACTTGATGTAGACTAATCCAATTATGCTTTGTAGTGTCACAGAATGGGGGAGGGGAACTACCAAATCTGTTCAGAAACTGCTGCAGAATTTTAAAGATACTTAGAATTTCTCAGACTCATGGCTTCTAAAAGACCAAAGTGCACAGGAGAAGAGAGTTTTCCCTGAATTTAGTACTTCAGAAATACCTCAATATAATTGGCCCCTTCAATACTAGAAGTGTCACTTACATGAGTAAACCTTTGCAGGACCAGCACTTTATTCATCACTGCACACTGAAATGAACATCATCTCAAAAATCAGTTTCTGGACATTCTGGTTGATAGGCTCATGAATTGAAGAGAGGGAAATATCAGCACAGAACTACCCTTGATTTAAGATATACTTAGATAACATTGTTTGGTTGTGGATACTGAAGATTTCAGCAGCCTTTAGCACCAGGATCAGTATCACAGAAGCACAGAAGTCAGAAACCACCTTTAAGATCATCAAGTCCAACCACTAACCTAACACTGCTAAATCCACCACTAAATTCTGTCCCTAGGATCCCCTATATATATATATATATGTCTTCTGAATACTTACAGGGATGGATAAACCACATCACTGGGCACCCTGTTCCAAAGCTTGACAGCCCTACAGTGAAGATATTTTTTCTCATATACACTCTAGCTCTGTCCTGGTGAAACTTTAGGTCATATTGTTTTAACATTTGTTGCTGAGGGAACTTTCAATTTTTTAAAGCAAGATAATTTTCTCCCTTTTTTTGTCTCAGGGACGTGTGACAGGTTGTGGGAGACTTGCCTTTTTTTCTGCAGTATCCCAAGTGTATATTGAAAGCACTAAGACCACTTTTACTTCTGTAAGATGGAAGAAAAGCCAAAGAAGGGAAAAATAGAAATAGTAAAATGTCTACCTAAGAGAGAGCTTTGCTCTGAAAATCTTTGTTCCCTTTATTTTTTTGCAACCAAACACATTTCTCCCAAAATTTTATATGCTGAATTACACATTTTATGGAGTAGTGCTATAAAACCAGACAAACATTAATTTCAAACAAACATCATCTTTCAGCTCCCTGGGTTACCAAATAACCAGCTGTGTCAGCAACATATATTGCTCTAGAGGGACACATTTTAATGTAGTCATCTCAGAGCAGAATATGCTGCTTTATAAACCAAGTTGAAAAATAGCCAAACAGATATAGATAGAACTCACTCATTAAAGGAAGATGAAATATAAATATTTTTGCGGTTCTCAATGACTATCCAAAAAGTTTTGAAAATCTTTTCATCCTTTTATTCTGTATAAAAAAGATATGGATACACAGGAAGCATATAAGGATATGATACTTTATACTTATATGATACATATAAGAATATGATATTTTGCTGCAACTAGAAATTCAATTTTTATAGTACAATGTATCTTTCTCTCTTGAAAATTTGATTATCAGAACACATTAACAAAGATTTTGATCTAAATCACAGATTCTGTCAGGGTTTTTTTTTTCCTTCTACTTATTTTTTTCTGTCTTTTTATGTGTGTTGCAGAAAAGGCAACTGATTCAGAAGAGATCTTTGAATGAAGGCATTACAGTTAGCATGAAGAAAAAAAATTTTGAATATTGTCAATGATTCACTAAGAAAAAAATCCTGGATAACACCTGGACTTGCTTGAATTCCAGTAGATCTCCTCAGCTGAGAAGCCACACTTCAGAAATAAGGGGAATGGAATTCCTCAAATTCCTGTCCTGACTTTGGGAAATCAAAAACCTCAGGTAAAACTTCTCAGCAATATTCTTTGTGCAGATCTAAATGAAAGTCAAGAGTATAAAAAGAGTTAAACATTTTTCAATTATCACTAAATATGTGTTTCCATTTAGTATTTTCAGCATAATGTGTAAAGCAATGATACTTCTTTTTATCAAAAGGGGTTGGAAAAGCAAAAAATAAAATTTCCTCCTGAAAAACACAGAATTGATCATGGTCTCTGTAGAGTTATTTAGTGTCAAAAAATAGATATCTAGTAGTATTTCAGAAGCTTTAATGTGTTTATCACATTGGATTGTGGGAATATGGCACTGACACAAATCAGTCTTGCTTCCTTCTGGAAAGTCGGCTGAAAGAAGATATCAGATCTTCTAAAATAATATTAGATGTTACCTGATTTGTTCCCTAGTAATCTCATGCTTGATACATTATAGAAAACTTCAAATGATTATGTAGCTTCTTTTCTGCATTCTTTTTCCTAGAGACTAATTTTCCAGATTACTGAACTGATTCTATCTTGCAAACAGTCTTTGCAGTGAGCAGAGTGTTGAGAATATACCACACAAGCAAATAGTTTTACATTGCTTTTGTAAAATTCAATGGATTATCAATGGAAAAAGTATATTGGCCAGACCTCAATCAACTCCCTGTATCACCCCTGCCAGCAACTAAGCTGACTGAATTTAAGATTAAAAGATTAACATTTAAAGCATTTAAAACAAATGTAACCAATTAGGTTGTCTTGTAATTTATCAGTGAATTTTAAGACAAGTTGGGTGACTTGGAGAATCTAACATTGTTTTCCATCTCTGTTTGTAGCTGTGTGAAAAAAAAAAAAATTACTTATGATACAAAACCTTTGGTGTCAAAGCAGTTTTTAGGAGAATTTATCAGCATCAAAATTCAGAATACAAATGCTTTTATCTGCTTTACCAAGGACATTGTTATTGTTGTATTCTAGGGCTGGACCATGGAGAGGAAGATATGCGACCTGAGTGTTCTTATGTCCTTACAGTTTTGCATCTCTACAGTGGTGTAGAGAGGTCATTTACAAGAGTTTTGGAAGCTTGGACAGTCTTCAAGGAAATCTTATTTAAACCAGAGAGTGATCCAATTTAATACAAAAAGCAGAGCTGCAATTCCCACATTCCTGTATAGATGGGATTTAAAAACTCATCACCTTCTTTGATAAGTAATTAATAAATATTTAGCAAGAAACATAAGTAATCAGCAGGTTGACAATAATCATTCTTGCCAACACATGAGATCTGTTAGATACAAAACAAACATTTGTAATTCGGTCAGTTATTAGGAATTGAATAACAGAAAACATAAAATAAAATCAAATTAATACCTTTGTGGAGTTGCACCAAAACAGAATGGAAAAGAATGTGCACTTGCAGCGAGAATGTACAGCAAAAACAATGATATAGGAAGGGGAATGGAACTCAATCACTTGATCAGAGAACAGAATTACTTTGAAATGAATGAATGAACTAAAGTTACAAATAAAAATTATGTATGTATGTAAAAGATACCTACTGTGTAACTGGGGGGGCACTTATATAATAAACTTGGCACAGAAGCCTGTGACAATAGAAATTTTAAAGAAATGACACCTTTTTTTAAAAAAAATTGCAATGAAGTCTGTAAACCAGAGACCATCGAATACTATTCAACTGTCTTCATCAAACCATCCCCCTCCCTGGCCTCAGCTGTTCACAGATGTCAGTCAGCTGCTCTACATGCCCTCCATAAAATACATTAAAAACCCACATGGATCTGATTTTTTTTCTCTGTTAGCAAAGCAGAAATACTGAGGTGTTGCTCAGCTAAAACTCTCATGAACTGATTGTGTCTTGTTCACCTTAAATACCTCTTGATTTGAGCACTGTGTCTTGCTTCTTGTTCTTCAGAATACTCTCCTTCACTGATATCCACAGGTTCACTAGGGAAAAAGCAGTTACCATGTCCTCAGAAGCATTCTTTAAAAGCTGCAAGGTCAATCCTACTCTACTATCGAAGTGCAGATCAGTATATGAAATGCAATCAGATGGTTGATGCTCTTTTCTCATGGAAGAAATGATCAGGCTCTCATTTTTTTCTGTTTTCTATCAATCTGATGCTAACTGTCACGCAGCTTCTTGATGGTGGAGAGGATATCATGTTTGCAGGTCCTCCCCAGCATTTGGCATAATAAAGCACTAGTGGCTGCTAGCCATAAGACATGGCAAGACCAAATATTCTGTGAGAAGACTGACAGCCTCTGTGAGAATAATCAATGTTGTTTCAGTGAACTGTTCAATAATCCAGCTGATGGCAGAGACAGTGAAATAGACTGCCATAAAGGCAGCACCTGTGTGTATGTTTTGTAACATCATTACAAGAAGCCAAATAATCCTGTTCAGCATAAGCAATATGTATCTATGCAGCTGACACGCACCACTGCCCAAAACAAAACCTATACTTAAGCTGAATCAGATTATCACTGTATTTTCTTTGCTCTGAGATGTTTATAATTGAAATAAAAATAGCTTTTCTTCAGTTCCATATTGCAGGAGATTTTCTTTCACCAAAAAATAATGAGGTCAGTAAGCCTCTTAGAAAAAGTTCAAAACTTTCAACACAATACACTGCTTAAAAAATTCAGTTTAATAGTGCTTCTGATGGCTTTAAAGCAAAATATCAAAAATGGTAAGTGTAATTTCAGAACAGTATACTGCAGAATGCTCTGCATTGTTCTCCAGAATGCCATTGACTCCAAAATGAGACACTGGAAACAGTATTTAAAAATGCTTATTTGCTACTGAGTTCTAGCATCATTTCACTTGTTTGGGAATGGATAGTTCACACAGAGAAGTTGCCCACTGTATTGAGTGAAAGTTACCAGTGAATTACAGAATGCTCTTGGCCATGTGATAGAAACAATCTCTATTATGTCAGGGACAATCCTAGAAGATATTAAGAAGGCAGTCACTGCTAAGGCAGGAAGCACACAACACACTGAAGAAGCAACGTGGTCTTTTATGGACACATGACTGACTTGGCCAATTGAAACAATGAAAAAAATCTTTCTTACAATGGGAAAATTTAGAAAACATTGACCATACAATTGCAGAAGTTAAACTTGCTGCTTAGGTAATGATTTGAAGGAATGAGCACTTCTGATATTGCTGAAAACTTTCTGTAGCAGATTACAGTGCAAGGTCCTGCAGCCAGGTCAGGGCAATCCAACAAATGGATACAGGCTGTGCACAGAATAGATTGCAAGGAGCCCTGGGAAGAAGGAGCTGGGGAAGTGCTGGTTGATGTGAAGCTCATCACAACGCAACAGTGTGCACTTGCAGCCCAGAAAGCCAATCCTATCCCAGGCTGTACCAAAAGCAGAGTGGCCACAGGTCATGAGAGGTTATTCTTCCCATCCACTCTGCTCTCTTGGCATCCCACCTTGAGTACTGCATCCAGCTCTGTGGCCCCCAGCACGAGCAGATCTGGAACACCATTCCTATGAAGACAGGCTGAGTCGGGTCTGCTCAGCCTGGAGAAGAGGCAGCTCCAGGGACACTTTAAAATGTCTTTCATGAACTGAAGTGGGCCTGCAAGAAGGATGGAGAGGTATTATTTACATCTAGTACAAGGGGGCTGGCTTTACACCTAAAGAGCACAGATTTAGACTAGTTATTAGGAAGAAATTCTTTACTGTGAGTGTGGTGAGGCACTGCAGTAGGTTGCCCAAAGAACCCATCTCTGGAAATGTTCATGACCTCATTGGATGGGATTCTGTTTTAATGGAAGAATTATTTTTTGAAAAGTGACCTTTTCTTGTTGACTTATGCTAATGTCCCAGGTAAATCTACTATCCAACAACATGTCACAACCCACCTAAAAATTTGGGCAAATAAATATAAATCAAAAAACAACAACATTATCATCTACTTTAAATCAACATTTGAATTAAAAATTAAAAATTAATGAAGACAGAGGGGATCTAGGGCATAGTTTTAATGAAAAGATGATAAGAGGAGAACTTGGGATTATTTTAAGACTTTGAATGACTGTTTTGCTACTTTCTCAGACAGAGCTACAGTACAAGTGTTTCTTCTCATCTTTTCAGGATGAATTTACATATTTAAATACTAATGCAGCTTCACTCGCTCATTTATGAAGAAATATGTCTGAAGAATTACAAACTTCATAATTTGCATTGAACCTGCCACCTGTTTGAACATCACCCATTTTATCTCAAGTATTTAAATTAAGAGCCACAGTAAGAAATGAGAAATCAAAACCAGAATAAAAAAGTTATCCTGTTCTGTCCTCCTTTCTTAAGTGACTTCTCATAATTCATAAACACAGATTCATAAACTAATTCATAAACACAGATTTTTTTGGCTTGAAAAATGCAATACATTTCCTACTTTGTGTAAAGGACAGGAGGAAGCAAACCCTGATAGAGCATAAAGCACCACACATTTTATCCAGCACAATAAAATTCTACCTATTGTCATTTCAGTTCTGT
The DNA here is from genome assembly GCF_029582105.1 of Oenanthe melanoleuca. Taxonomy (NCBI): domain Eukaryota; kingdom Metazoa; phylum Chordata; class Aves; order Passeriformes; family Muscicapidae; genus Oenanthe; species Oenanthe melanoleuca. The sequence continues at coordinate 33,181,885 of NC_079339.1, forward strand.
ATATATGGATAAATTTGAGAACTACAGATTCAGGTTTAGTATACCAGGTAAATTGCCTCTGGTGAACTTTAACCCACCGAGTTCTGTTTTTAGAAGCATGTTTGCATCTTTCCAAAGAAAACTACAAAGTATTTTGTAAAGGAGGTGTTTTCCTGTTGTATACAGATTTATTTCTCTAAGGTATTTTGCACTGGTTTTGGGTTCTGAATACATTATTTCATAGTGATCTCATTTCACAAGCTTGGCCTCTAAAGAACAAGCAATGTCTCTCACCTGTAAAAGGTCCTGTGACTCATTCTGGTTTAGAAATGAAAGAATATTGATCATTCATTAAGCAAATTTAGTGCATGGCATGCCATCCTCAAGGTGGATATAAGGTGATATGCAACTCGGGAACAATAAGACTACTTAATATTCTAAAATTAATCACTTATCTACTGCCTGTACTTGGAACATTGCTCTCAGTGGACGTTTTCTTTTGTCCTGAACTATCACTCAGGAGTGTTTTACTGTAATTCACTGAAGGCCATTTGGTTACTTTAAACTCCTACTTGAATTTTGTACAGATTAATGAAGTTTTATAACTGAGATTACATAAAGCATTGTTGCTGTTTCCTACCAGTCTTAAATTGAAGTTAGATTGACAAAGTGACCTTAGTCTCTCACACAGTCATTTGGCAAAAGGATAAATGCAACTGTATTCCCTTTCAACAATCACTCTCTCAATGTTGTATTATTCCATGTGCACATCTCTGGTTTGGTTTTTATCTGTCCATTCTGAATAAGATCCTGTGAATGGAATTAAGGGTCCCACATCTAGTATTAGAAGTAAGGGACAAATGAATTATTTTCTTACTTTTCCTTCCCTAGGGACAGAAAGTAGTTTGTAGGTTACTATTCACTGGAACACCCCACAACCTTAATGATAAACGAAGCAGCTGTAGTTGCACTCAACTTGGCAGCAGAAAATCAGATTCACAGAAAAACACTTGTCTGTAAAAAGCACAGGACATTTATGGGCAGAAATAATATTTACAGACATTTTCAGTGATTGAGCCTTGCCTAACATTAGTACTCAGTTCAGCTGAGATCTCTAATATATATGCTACATCTTCTGGCATTTAAATTTTACTTCCACCACAACAGTAATTTTCAATTAACTTTTACATTAAAAACACTGAAATTTACAGTTGTTATTTTGATGCTATTTCCAGTTTATTTTCAAATTTTCTAGCATATGTAAATGACATCAAACCTGCCTCACAGTGCATTAAGGCTGATAAATCCTATATGTGCCTAAAGCATGACTGAACAGTCATTATAGAGTTCAGTGAGTACAAGAAGAGATGGGGCCCTTAATTCAAGAATCCATTTGGTATGAGAATATGGCAGACTGTGTAGGCATCACTAGAGGGAGTCACGACCACACAAACCAGATGGGTGTGTTTCATAAACACTGCTGAGCAGAAATCTGGGCCCAGAGCATGAAATCTGTGCCGTATTATACAACAGTCACCTGTGGAAACTTGGAAGGCTTTTTGTTGTTTTTTTTTTTTTTTTTTTCCTTTTGAGGAAGGGACAAAGACAACTTTTTGAAACAAAGATAAAGGGATTTAGCAGAATTTACCCATTTCATAAGTAACTCAAAGAAATTTCTGGGGACAGCTCAGTGTCTTTCAAGGATGGAGACTCCATAACCTCTGTGGACAGCCTGTGCCAGTGCTCATTCAACCTTTCAGTGAAATATTCTTATTATGTTTAGGCAGAATCTCCTCTCAGTTTTAAGCCCTTTGCCTCTTGTCCTGTCACTGGGCACCACCAAAAAGAGCCTATCTCAGTCTTTTTTACATTCCTCCTCCAGGTATGTGCATCAACAAGGCCCCTTGAGCCTTTCTCCAGGATAAATAGTCCCATCTCAGGTTTTCCTCACAGAGGAGACACCCCAGTCCCTAAATCACCTTCTTGGTCTTCCACTGGAGTCTCCCCAGTATATTAATGCATCCCCTGCACTGGGGAGGCCAGAACTGGACACAGCACTACAGGTATGGTCTCACCAGTGTCACTCACTAAGTTTCAGAGACAGGATAATAAGGATGTGCATCCTTAATGAAACCAAAATCAGAAACCTGATATGTGGCAACAGATGCAAAGACATTGATGAAATAGGAAAATATTGCCACCAAAATCCAACTTTTTTTCTGAATTTTGAAGGAGTAGACAGGATGTTTTCCTAAATTCTAGAAACAACTCCAAGTAAAATCACAGCCTTCTGTCACCAACATATAATATTAGTTTTATAAGAAACTTCTGGTTTGAGAGCTTCACTGTAACCAAGATGTGTTCTTATCAGAGCTGGGCTCTTTCCCATTGTTTGCCTTCAGTATCATGTGTACTTGTTAGGACTGACAGCTGCAAGATTTTCTCTTGCCTTTGTCTTGAAATGGCTGCTGACTGTACTCCTGTCCTTGTCTGTTCCCATGCAGGTGCCTATGGGGATGCCTAAAGAATTTGAGGTGATGCCTTGCTTTTAAAACAGCTTTAAGGGTAAGCTAGGAGGGAAGGACCTTTAAAGAAACCATCATATAAATGCAACTAATAAATTTGACCTGTATATTGATAATAGGTATTCTCTCAAAGTGAATATTGTATTTTCCCTAAACCTGCTTCAATAACACAGATTTTCTAGTAGTAAAATGTCAGTCAAACAGTTCTGAAAGGAAGGCAAAGAAGGGAAGCAGTTAAAACAAAGTGTTTTAGAATGCCCTTATAATTCCTTATAATTCCATGTGCCATTCTCCCTAAATTAATGAAAAGTATGGTGCCCTTGTGTAACACTTTACCAATGTTATCAATGTTTATGCAGCAAACAAAAACATAATCTAAGGTCTCTAAAAATTTATTCAAATGATTATGGAAACTAAACACAGGCAGAGGTATCAAACAAAAGCTTGCATGCAATTCACAAGCTAAAATTTAATAAAAAAAAAAAAATCTCAATTTCTCAAAAGATAAAGTAACCTCAGAAACAGACTATGAAGAGAGAGATAGAAATGTGCAAACTAAATTAATAACAGAATTCACTCACTTGCCTACAAAATATTTCTTCATCCAATTGACCGTTTTCAAACCACCTTTATTGGACTCCACTGGAGAATGCAAAAAAAAGTTATTCTGTGTCCTCATAAAGATATTTTTATTGAGGACTTAAAGAAATATTTTTTGTTTGTTTTAACATACCTTTCCCTTTCCTGCATGTGTCTTCCCTTGCACTTCTAAATGCTCTTCATACAGCAATAAATTCAGTGTCTCTCTCCTCTTTCAACTGCACTTCTTTCCCTCCCTACTATTTCAAAGTTTAACAGGATAGTTTTAATGTGCCCTCAACAGAGGACCCTCAACCAGCTTCTCTGCAGAACTGTGTTTAAATAATTCATCAGATTCAATCTTACAGAGTAACTAATGTGCTAATTATGCAGAAGAGTCATTTATAAGGTTGGGTTGGATTCTCAATGCTAAACATCACTATAAAATATTCATTTGGTATTCGGGAATTTTCTGAAAAATGAAAATTATCCATCTTCATGGTAGACATCCATGAAGATGGATAATTTCCTCAGTATTATAGTCCTGCTGCACAGAAATGATTTATCAGGAATCCAGCATCAAGTCCTGCTTCTTGAAGAGGTAAAATCTTTTATGACTGCATTAGAAATATGCTTTCTGTGCATACTACAAAGGTATTTAAAAATAGCTCATCAATTTAGACAACCCCTGTAGTCACAGTACATCTTTTAATTTATAGTAAAATCTGAATTTAGTATGTGGGTTTTGTTAAAATTGCTAATGAAATTTCTAATCAAAGCATAGGAAGTTTTGGCCTTATATTTTGGCCACAGTAGTTTATCAGGACCTGTACCTTTGATATATTTTAAAGGGAAGAAATAGGAAACTTTTTAATTATTAGAAAAAGTGGAACCCACTAAAAAATAAAAAATGGCATTTCTTACTGTAATAGGTAAATTTTGTTCAGTAACATATTAGGTAACACAGAAAGCAATAATGACCAACAGCCTACACCAGCAGTGCAAAAGCCAGGAAGGCTACAGATCCAGAGGTTGGATCTACAACATTTCTGGAGCTAAATGAAATGTGCTTCCTCTTAAAATATATACTCCTTTTTATTAGAAATGTTTTTCTTTTCAAGGTAATATGCCCAATTTCTTTTCATAGGCATTGGAAAAAAATATTTTCTGTTTTCATTTTAAAATCTATAGTTAGGAAAACTCATTAGCTGCAATTTTGTAGACTAAAGCAGAGTGTGTCCAGTGGTGAAATAGCATAATTCCATACACTTTAGGCAAAGCAACAGGATCATACTGGCCATTGCTTTGCTCAAAACAACAAAAAAATTTTAGAATAACTGACTCAGAAAGACCTCGAGGTTCCAAGGTAGCCATGGCTGGTATATTTATGATGTAAAAGCAGATTGCTGGAAACAAAAAAAATAATCCTTTTAAATGTTTCTTGCAGTTCCCATGTATGAGAGAACTAAATGAAAACTTTATCTTTTACTTACAAAAGCTGCTAAATTTTTGTCACTCCATGTTGCTTTCACAGGACAAATACTTTTGCATACTTAGTGTCAGGGTTCTTTGTTTTGCTCACAGTTTTCTTCCACAGGTCAGTGCTTCAAGTACATGAAAATATCTGTGGCTATTCTGTGGTTTGCACAAAGACCTTGACTTCTGATGCCTTCAGGCTACAACTCCACACCCAGCAGGATCTCTTCTCTCAGACTGGATGCTTCAAAGCCTTCATGAGACTTTGTGCATCTTGCTGCCCACAAAATTTTTGAGCTCTGCTGTTGTCATACCATCTTTCTCAGTCATGGCTTAAAACTTCAAAGAACTAAGCTAAAGTGCCTTGTTTCCAATATACTTCTCTGTCATTCTATGTCTCATTTTTCTTACTCCTGACTGGTTTAGAGATTCAAAGGGTTATATGAATTGCAAGTAGGTTTAGTAGAAAATATCTGCCAGTAGTAAAAACAGTATAAGTTTCTCATGGATGTATATGGACACCAAAAAAGTGGATGTTTACAAGAAACAGTTTTAGGAGATGAGGGAGTGAGCTGGTGAGTGGTGTGGCAATTTTGTGTATGGAAGAATAAAGCTAATTGACAAAAGCCAAGCTCACTGAAGACAGTCCTAAATCTCATTGGAAAACAGATGTACAGCCATGGCAAGGATGACTTTTCAGTGGAAATTTCACTTATGATTTCTAAGAGATTCTTTTACAAGGAGCCAAGGAAAAATTAGCTATTATAAACAAATGTTCATGAAAATTTTTTACTTTCTTTTTTCTTTTACTGATCTTGAGAAGGGAAAAAGATATCAGGCAGTAAAACAATAAATAATTTTAAATATCCCAGAAGTAAAAGGCAATTTGTTTAATACATTTTCTTAAAAAAGAAAGGTAAAAGACCCCTAGGTTAATAGTATAGTTTAAGATTGTGTATGAGGGAGAAATAATTATGGTTAATTGGAAGATTCTGATTTTATAAGAAAAGAATATGAGTATATTAATTTCAGAAATAGAGAAAGAATATTCCTCATTTCAGTAAGATTGGATTTTGAGCTTTATTTACTTGTGCAGAAGAGAAACAGGACTGTGTGGTTGCTATGGAACAGAGACTTTCACTTTCTGGGAAACATATTACATAAGTGTCCATCCTGAAGAGCTCCCAGGTGAAGCTGAACCTCACTCCCTCTTTGGAAGAGCCTGTAGTGCTCATGTATCTCAACTCGAATATCTCTGTTTAGATTGTCTAGAATACTGATAGCAACTTACAGACTGAACATCTTTGGCTTGCATGGATTAATTTCTGTATTTGTTTACACAATATGTCTATTAAATACATGTTTTACATGAATACTTCCTTGCCAGTGAATTGCAAATCTTCATTCTGTTAAAGCAGTGCAGCCATCCCTTGAAAGTGGGCCCATGAATGGATGATCATGCTGGGTTCATTAGAAAATCAGACATTATGGAATGTATTTAAAAACTCAATTTTTTTCTTTGTCTGGTTTAACTAAATCTTTGATTATGCAGATGACTGTATATGAATATAACACTGACTTCAGCTCAAGCCCTTTTCATATATGACTATGTAAATGAGATAAATTTAGTTTCCAGTGTAATTAACAGTCTGTTTCTGGAATTATTCTCTATATTCTGCCTTCATGAGCTATAAAGATTTTTCACTATAATGAGCATTTATATAGAGTCACAGAGTGTGATATGCCAGATGGTTGCACTGCTATTCAGAGAGACCTTGACAGACTAGAGAAAGAAGCAGACAGAAACCTCTTAAAGCTCAACAAAAGGAAAGGCAAGAATAACCTCAGGACCCTCTAAACAATGGGGGGCAATGACCTGGGATTCAGCTTTGCAGGAAAAGGTCTTGGAGTACTGGCAGACAGCTATCTGGCCATGAGTCAGCAATACACCTTCACAGCAAAAGAGACCAACATCCTATTTGTGTGAGCAGGGATGTTGCCAGCAGACCAAGAGAGGTGATCCTTCCCCATTCCTCAGTGTTGACAAGACCTCACCTGCAGTCCCAAGACTATCCAAACAATCAGACCTCTGCTCTGAAAGCACTGTATCCCAGATACACAGGAGCTGAGGTTCAGACACCTCCAGAGATCACCTATTCCAACCCCCTGCTCCAAGCTCCAACCTAAAGCAGCTTTCCCAGACCCTAAATTCAGTTACTACTTCAAATTTGCTTTTACATTCCTTAACAGAAAGACTTTATGAGAGAGGGGTAAATTACATTATTTCCCTTCAACTGGACTGGTATATACATGTTTATGCTGCATTTAAACAGCTGAAGCTGGTTGGTGCAATCTTTTTTTTTCCCTCTAGAAGGTCTAAACAAATTTGAATTGTTATTGTGCAAGGGAAGACAGAAACCCACTTACAATTTTATATTGACTGATGTTCTATGTGGAATGATACACACAAATTTGCACACACCTGCAAATGCACTCAGAACCTTCATATATTAAAAGAGGAATTACAGTTCTTTAAAGCATTAAAAGACATAAAAGAGGGTATTTTTTCCATTACTGATTATAGGAAAAGATGGAAAATTCATTTGATTGCTTGTGTACTTCCACATAGTATTGATAAAAAAGAACCTACAATGACATTGGTTGGAAGTTGCTGCAACCCAGCTCAATTCCTGTTTTCCACTCTTGATTAATTGATTTAAAAATTCTGAAAAACCCAGTGCATATAACAAAACAAACAAAAGAAAAACAAAGAACCAAATCAAACCCCCAAGGGATTAATTCTCAAATATTCAGGGCTTTGAAAAATGCAGGATAACTTTATAGTTCTGGAAATTTTTGATACTGCAAAATGAGTGAATTTAAAATGTACTTTACTTAATTCACAAATATGCAACCTACATACATAAATGTAGCACTTAAATAATTGGAAGAATAATTTTTCTTCTTATGACTGGCTGCAGAGCACATGAAACCGACTAACCTGGAAGACTTATTTTTGTTTGTTTAATGTAGTAATGCAAGGATAGCAAAACCAGCAATTCTACCACGTTTTTTCTCTTCCAGTGATGTTTATTTGTTGCAACAGCCTACTTTGCAGCAGGTGTCTGTAACAGAGTAGTCACCATCTGTGAGTGCACCTAGGGAATGGCCCCAGCAAATTTACTGCTGTGACAGCTTTGTGCCCTCAAGTGAACAGCCAGCCCCAATTTTGGATGTATTTTACACCAGGGAGAATTTTGAGAAGAATCAAAAATTTGGTAAATGATTTATTTATTTCTGAAAATTCAGAGGGATTTGCAAGGAGAGGGCAAACCTTCACAGTGGAATTGTTCTGCATTTTGCTGCTTTCAGGATCCTTGTATGGGAACTTTTTATGCAATGCAAGTATCTCACCACATAGCACTGGCCAATACATCCTGGAAAACAATTGTTTCACCAATTCCAACAGTGAAAATGAGTGAGGAGAAATCTTTATGTCAGTGAAGAATCTGAAGATGAGTGGTAAATCCTGAGGAAAGCTTTAAAACAGAAGGTGATTATGTACTTAGCAAGTGTACCTCTGCCTTTTGCTAGCTCTGCTCAATGCTACCATCCAATTTTCTCTGAGAGAATCCATGTGCTATTTTTTAAAAATTATATATACTGTGTGTAGCTTCTCTGTCCTCTAAACCCTGCATTTGGGAGATTATGCAACCTGCATACTGGTGCTGCTTGTACCAGTGGGGTAAGGTCAGCAGAGTCCTCTGAACACTTTGTCTCTTATTTATAGAGTGCAATAAGTCTGGTGGTGTCCATAAACATGCTACACATCTGGAGATATAATACTAATTGGCTATAAATAAAGCCAAGTGGAGCCTGAAATGCTATTGTTTGTAACTTCTGGGTTTTGTGCTTGTTTCTTGCATTATTTCTTTGTTGTCTTTTCCCACCTTTCTAGCTGCTGCCTCCACTTGCAACACCTGTAGAGGTTTCTTTAAGAGTTTATTATATAATTTTGTTTGCCAGGGGTGGGAGTTCATTAGGACCCAAGACATTTTCTAATGTGTTTTAAATCATAAAACCTTCTTTATAAGGAAAGAAGTGACAAGAAATAAAGTGAATTAGTTGAAGAATAGAAAAAGTTAATCCAAATAAAATATATAATTATTAATCCCATATGAATTTTCCCTATTCAAATTATTCCCATATTAGTAAAAAATTTAATTCATACTGTAAATAATGTCTGGAGAAGACTTTTCAGATGTTACTTGATGATTTATTCTGTCTATGAAGCAAATGAGATAAAATTTTATAATTTACCTAAGAAGGTGAATACAAAAGATAAAAATTTTGTTCAGTTGTGGGTGAAGTTTACTGAAATTTGAAAAGGTTTTTACAGCTAGTGACTCCCATCACTATAATTTGGTTTCCTGTCCGCTGACTTTTGTGAATTCTCTTAATTCAATGAGTTACAACACAGTCCAGACAAATTAAGTGTTTATAGTTGAAAATTTTAAGTTTTGAAGAAAGAATTAAAAATTTGAGGTTATAAACAGAAGGTTCATACACACACACACACAAAATTGTTCAAAATTTCTAATTTCTAGTGATTCTAATTCAAAATTGCCTTGCTCCCTTCATTTTGTGTTACTTTAACATGAGTGATTCTTCTGAATTGTTGCAGAATGTTTGTGTGCAGGGAAAGACAAGTACATCAGATGTTCTCTAACCAGAAAAGTTATTAATTTCTTTGATTCATTTTTCCATTCTTCCTCACCTACTTTAAATTTTCTTGAAGTAAAAAAAATTACATTTTTCTGAAGAAAGGTTATAGAAAAGAAGAAACTCTCGCTATAGAATTTTGTATTTTCTTTTGTGTGTGTTTTTAATATCATATCACTCATGTAAGAAAAGTATTCCTTGGCATCCCATCAGTAACTGAGGACTCTTCCTAGTTATGATCAGGGTCTGACAAAAGTTGTTGGATTAAAACCACTGTTTTCCATTGCTTGCCAATTTATGCTTTATAGATGTATTATCTTATTTGTGTGATGACAAATACACACTTTTCCTGTTACAAACTTGTTTTATATTTATTTCCTACTCTTGTTGTATTTGGTTTTAACTGTTCAGCAGTGTACAAAGCTGGCATATGTCTCTCCATATTATAAATTCCACAAAGCTGTTAGCATTTTGTGAAGTATCATAATGTACTCTTGACTGATCTTTTATTACCAAAGGCCTCAGTCATCCATTGAAGACTGAAGCTGGCAGGCAATTCAGAGTGCCCTAAGTGTAACTTTGAGACAGCAGGAGCAAGAGCTCTCTGTAATTATACTCCCTGATTGTGGAATCTGCTCCCTATTGAGACTGGAAGAGCAGCATCTGTTGAGACATTTGGGTTAAATTTAAAGAGGTACACAAGTTTGTTGATGCATTTAACCACGAGGAATCCTCTTACATGTTATTTTTAAACTGTTTTGGTTAAAAAAACTGAAAAAAACATAAAATGAAGCTGTGGAAAGGACTTCATGTTATAATGCTAAAAGACTGGTTCAAATTGTTAGTTATTATTTGTCCTTAAATGAAAGGAAGAGGTAATCAACACCATGAACACAGAATAAAACACCCAGTCTGGATTCTGGGAAAATAGTTATTGCTACCTTATTAGCTAATTTATGCTTTCACCCACCTCCATCTTACTTATCAGTACTTTATATTTGTCGAGGCTGGGATTTGCCCTAAGAAACATAAGGTATGCAACCATATTTCTAATTAGTTCTGTCTTTAAAACTAGTGTAAGATCACAGAAAAAAAAAAAAATCTCACTTCATTTTATTAGAAGGTAATTGTTTTCCTGGTTTGCCTAGGTCAGTTGGTTAGACTGCCATGAATTCATAATATTATCCATTTATTAAATATTCTTGTTTTTAAGCATTCTGTTTTATTACTGTTAGACATAACTTCAGCAAGTTATTTTCTTCTACAGTATTTGTTTTATATTAGATCACAACATTCTTCTAGAAGATTTCTTTTATTCATTAGCACTGGCTATATTTAACACTGGAATTCTTATGTCTGTACAGAATTGTCCACACCAAATGGAATAAATCTCAAGTGTCCTTTTCTGAATTACAATAATTTTTCCTCACAAAATTTGTTAGCATAAATAATTCATAATATGTTATTTTTTTAGCATATGCCATAATAATTAAAGATCAAAAACATTTGGTAACTCCAGTGCAATTAAAGTTCAATGCTGGATAAAGAGTTTTGACCAGGACTGTTGATACCTCATAATCCACAGGAAAAAAAAATATAGATTTCCTTCTCTGTATAAAGTTCCTGGACCTGGAAAGAAAACACTCTCAGAAGGCTTTAAGAATCACCTCATGTTATAGAGAACTGAAGGGGAAACTAAAAAAATAGTAGAAAAACACATAGCAATTTTCTTTCTCTTCTTAGAAGCAGATTGATCTTGCATCCACATAAAACTCCTTGTAGAGTTTCAAGTTTTGTCTTAGTCTGCTCTATTATAAATAAATTGTGCAAGATTGTGTGTGGTTTTCAATATCAAAATTATCCCCTTCTACTGAAGAATTATTCTAAAAAGATGATTTTAATATATCATGTGAAATGAATAAATGTGGAAGAGGTGTAAAGTGAGGTAATCTTTGTTGTGGAATGAGTCCAGAATTCTTTTCTCAGTGCTGAGGACTCTGGAAAGAATGAGCACAGGCACATATATTTTACTGCAGATTTGCTGATGGGCAAATGCCTTCAGAAGGTCATTACAGCCCCCAATGTCTATGATGAGCAGCACTGCCAGTCTGGAAAAGCATCTGCCTATTCACATAGGAATTAACAACTTCTTTTGTGCAAGTAAACAAGCAGTGTCATAGAAAAGACTCGTGTTTAAGTACATTGTAATTTAAAACTTGCTATGGATAATTTTGAGATGGATCCTCAGCATTCCATTCAACTCCCATCCAGGTTACTTTTTAAAGAAAATAGCTTGGAGAATTCCACCTGTACATGTATTCCAGGCAAGTTTCTATGGCAAGTTTCTGTGACAAGTTTCAAATTTCTAGAAAGCTGAAGCTCTCAAAAATCTTTTATTTAGGAGAAAGAAACAAGGCATATTGAAAACATCCACTCTTTTTGTCAGCAATATCAATCATCATCATTGATGAGGATGTCAGTCTGAAAAACCTGCTGGGCAAATAGACACAAGTATGCAGAGTAGTTTATTCTTCAATAATATCCATAAAGCCATTTTTCCCACCTGTATACATGGACAAATTTATCAAAATGCATTTGCTTATTCATTTTATATAGAAAACATTCTCCTTTATGGGCTTACATTTAAAAAAAAATCCTTTCAATAGACCAGTGCATATCAGAGAATATGCATTGTATACTTTGATGGCTCATGATTTTGACCACCAGAGAGACAATTATGAGGTGTAGTGGAAAGTTTTGGTTTGAAAACACAGGAAAATTATCTTTCCTATCATTCACCCACAATAGAAGCAAGCCTCTGGGAAGAAATCAAAAGGACTGAGAGATGCTGTCTCATAAACCAGCAGCGAAGGGAAGACTGAGAAATTTCCAGAGAGATTGCTGGAATGCTGTCAATGGCTGGTGACAAGGTGTAAATGTAGATGGCAAATCCCTGAAAGCAGGATAATCACATAGGTTTTTAGTCCTAAGAAAAACTCAGTGCTAGGAAACTGCTGAAGAACTGAATATAGTAACTGTAGTTAAATGAGATAAAAAGTCTTAAATATGCTGGAGATCTATAGTCCACAATTCAGAGATCCAGCATGAAGTTGACATCTAGAGGTTCTTAGATTTTCCAGTTAATTAAGATTACATTGTATTTAATGCTTGCTGCATTTATTACCTGCTGATGCAACTTAGGAGTAGGATTCTACATTGAGAAACAATTAAAACAAAAATTTTACTCAGACTTTTGAGTTTTCACTTCAGCCTTGAGTGTTCCATGTTGTACACAGCTTCAATCGTCTATACTGATAATACAAGTTTATATGGGAATGTACAGTGGGAAGAATTCCATCTGTGGAAGATGGAGGATCAAAGGGACTAAAACACATCTATGTTAAGTGCATAAACTTGGTAAGTAGATGTGGGTCTGCAGGATTTCTTTAAGAAAACCATATAGGCTCAGGCCAAGGGTTTTGTCTTGGGCAGTAGCCATAAGCTACACCAAGGGAAGAATAAATCAAACAAATTATTGTTCCCTCTGTCACTCTCATCAATTATATTGTGCTTCGTGGATTTCCTAAACTTAATGAGACTTGTTTAACTTCTTTGCATGTCTTTTTTTTTTTTTTTTTTATGGTCACAGATATTTTTACATGCACAATAACTTATGGTCAGAAATTCAAAAGGTCTGTTATTTTTCCTATTAAAAACTAAGTTATTTGATTTAGTTTGGGCTTGGTTTTACTATTTAAAATAGTAATAATTTCGATTTAATAATCTCTTATTTTTGTAAAAGGAGTGGCAGTGGCAACAATTTCCTATTCATACTCTCCATGACTGTTTTTTAGGCATTTTCTTTATGTGGTGTTCTATACAGGCTACAGAGAATGTTTTCTCAACTATTATATGCAGGATCTTTTATGCTTTTGAACACTTTTTTCTCTCTTTGGATCTTTCTCACTTCTATTGAGTACATTTTGAGGATAAGAAGACTAGTTCTGCACATTGGATTCTTTGGGAAAAGCAGAGATTTACACAGTGATTTCATTGCTTTTCTTTCTCTCCTTTTATTTCTTAGTATTTTCAAGTATTTGAGTACATTTTTGGTCCACTACAAGTACTGAGACTTTATTTTCCTGGAAATATGCATCATAATCTTAAGGTTTTATATATTTTGTTTTGAATTCAGATCCTCCTACTTTACAGATTAACTGGTTTCTTTTGACATCACTTTATGATTTTCTATTCTGAACTTTTTTTGCTGTTTCATTGCTGTGACACTCAGTCTTGCAAGGCTCCTGTTCATTCTTTGCAGGTGGCTCTCCCCTTTACCACTTTGACCAACTTTTATCATTCCACAGAACTTTCTTTAAAGCTTACACTGAGAGTTTGCCAATTTTGGCTTTCTTGTGGATGGCTGACATAGGTGAAGTGCACTCCCACAAGCAGCCACAGGCAAACTATTGTCTCTCAGGATGATTTTCTTTAGCCACTGTTGTCGTTCAAGCCCAGCTGGAGATGGAACATCATGCAGTAGATCAATTGCCTCTCCCTCTTCATCCTCCCACAGTGGAATGGGGAGAATCAAAGTAAAAACTGTATGTTGAGACAAGAATAGTTTAATAATTGAAAATAAAGTAAGATACAATAATAACAGTATATAGTAATAATATAATAATTATAATGATAAAGATTATGGTACTACTACTACTACTACTACTACTACTAATAATAATAATAATAATAATAATAATAAATAATAAATAATAAGGGAAAACAAGTGATCCACAATATAATTTCTTTGGTACAGATTTGGTTTAAAGAAAGAAAAGACAGACACTATAATGGAGCAGCAGCTGTAAGACTTTATCCTCCAAATTAATCACAAACTTCTCAGCAAAAATGGATACCTTCAATGTGTCCTTGGATTATCTCAAAATGATCAGAGATATTTGAAAACTTGGAAATATGAAAACTGAGACAGACACCTCTCTTTTCTCAGATAAGAAGGGAAAAGTAGTGTTCTTCTGGGGAGTATCTATTAGTCAGTAACCCTTAAACCTGGCAGGTTAGAAGTACTGAAATTAATATAAAAACTGGACTTTTGTCACTCAGTTTAAACATGCAATTTTGCCTAATAACTTAGAAGATTAATGGTGACAAAAATCAATGAATAAGCAGTAGGGTAGATAAGACACTTGCTAAATCTTGACTCAGCAGTTTTAACTTGCACAGATATAAGCTCTTATTATCTTCTTTTCCAGTACTCCTGGTTTTACTGTCTACATAATTTTCTTCCACAATTTCAAGTGTAGCTAATACTCAGAGAGCAGAGCAAAGGAAAGTTCTATGTTTTAAGTACTTGTGGTTTTTTTCTGGTTTTGCAATTAAATCATATGAAGTAAGAAACATTTCATCTTATACAGATAGATGACTAATTTCAAAATTAAAGGTTTATAATCTGTAAAGAATTTTTTTGATTGAAACACATACAATTTAATCAATTTAACCTGAAAAACAGGGCATCTTTTTAGGTCTCAAAAATATGCTTCTATCAGATTGCAACTACTAATGTTAACAAGAACTTTTAAAACTTTTTAAATTTACAGAAAAGAAATTGTTATTTTATTACAAGGTTGAGTTATAAAGATGTGAGTTTGTGATAAGAGAAGAAACTTCTGTAATCACAGACTGTGCACCTTTCTTAACATTAAATCTGTAGCAAGTAAATTGCATTTAAAACATTCATAACCAACTGTATTTCTGTGCAAATAGTGAAGTGTGTTACTGAAAAAACATGAAAATTCTGCCTGAGAAGACAGATCTTTTGCTGCTGTTTGTATGGATTTAAGGGGTTTTATTTGATTTTTTTACTGCTGCCTATGTATTTTGACATGGAAAAGTCTGTTTTCCTACAAAATATATAGTCCCATAATAGTGTCAGCTGTTTTCCATTGTAGTGTAGTTTACTGAGTTTATTCCAAACTATGCCTTTTTACAAATCAAGCAGTTAATATTTAATTGGATTTTTGGTCTGTTTTCTTTTCCACTTTATTCCTGAAAACAATTTTTCTGTCTACTTTTTAATAAGTGTTTGACTCACCAGCTCCTGCACGAGCAGATAGTGAATGAAGCAGAGCTGGTGGAAGCTCATATCCCTCCATCTTCCATGTGGTAAGGGGCCAGGAGTGGTTTTCCAGGGAAAGATCCACCTTGAGATTTTGAGTAGATGTCATAATTTCCTGTTGCTTGTTTGTAGGGAAGCTGATAATGCTTGTGGAGGTTAGCCACAGTTCTTGGAATTTCATCACTGATACACCTATATGACTTCTATGTCATAGCCATTAAGAAAATCTCTTCCCTGGTGTCAGCAGTCCTTTTAGGGGAGCTGCCTTTGTAAAACCACCTTGAGTACAAAAAAAAAAATTATTTGGAGCTACCTTAGTGTCTTCATTATCTTCAAAAGTACTGAGGTTGAAGAGGGCTGTAATTACTTGATTATTTAATCCAGAACTTCAATCTCTACTGGTTTTACCCATTCTACATGCATGTTGTTTGTAATTGGTGAAAGACTATCAGAAGAACCTCCAAAATGAAGACTAGTAATAACAACAGCAACATACAAGCTTGTCCTGATTCTTTGCTCAGTAGCAAATTAAGTGAAGATTATAGGAAAGACAGAAATACTTTTTCCTAAGTCAATATTTATGTTGAATAGTCATTGGAAGGATGAAGCAGAGATTGCTGAGATATAGTGAGAATTTACTGGAAAATTTAGGTTCAAGATAGGGGAAAGGAAGGAATAACATAGACAAACCATGGATATCAGACATGATGCCAGCCACTGTAGAGTCAGGTGTAAGAAGTAAAGAGAAACAGAAGTCAAATAAGATGATAGTGAGGTAGACTTGATTAGGAAACATAGCAGTGCCTGCTTACATAAAGATCCTGAAAACTTAGACAGACTGCAATAAAGTCTTTATTCTCCAGTATTACCTACAAAACAAAGCACTTCCTTGGGGGAGAAGTAATGTGATAGACATGAATTCCCTCACAGGCTTTCAGTGCCTTTCCCTTCAGTACCATTTTTAGTCCATGGAGAGCTGTCGGATGTTTGATGAAGTTTTTGTTGTGAGTACAGTTGTGAAATGAAAAGAAAGAACCTTGATGATGGCTTTGCAAGAGACCTGTGTGTGACAGTTACATGAAGCAGTGAATGATGAACTCTGAAAAAATGGATGAAGAAAAATGGAACTTGCTGAACTCTTTCACTCTTGTAAAGACTTTTCTTGTGAAAAGGAATAATTCTTCACATATGCATCTGAGAATGAAATTATTTCAGTTAAGGCCTATGCCTTTTGACATATTGAAGTATCCCTGATACCATAAAATGTGAATTAGAAAATCATATTTGAATAGGCAACTGAATTGAGATAAAATGCAGTTGAAATGAAATGCAATTGTCTATAATGAGAAAAGTGGTTACCATAACTGCTGATGACTACTTTAAGTCAAATGACTAACAAATTATGTTAGTTAAAGTGTGGGTCTGGAATGTATATTGTGGAATATCAAAATCCCTTGAAAAGTTTTTTAATAGTATATGCTCTGCTCTTGTTCACATCCTGCAAGAGATTATAGGAAGTACAGAAATGATAACATTTCTTAGCATAATTTTTAATTGAAAAAGGACTAGTCAATCCTACTAGGATTGGTTTGTCAAGTCTATAAAATTAAGACATGTGTAAGGAGTTACACTGCCATATATTGCTGCAGTCTCTAATGTGCTACAGCAGAAAATAACCCATAGCAATATTGTTATTCTTGTCATAGTGTGTATAGAAAAAATAATTACTTTATGGTTCTCAACAAAACCTGCGGACATGAGTAAAGTAGAAAATAAATCAAATTAAATATCAAAGTACCTATGCTTTTTAATCCTTTTTGATCCAGGAATGTTAGAATGTTCAAAAAAATTAAAAAAAAAAAATAGTAGAGAGAATTAATCACAACTGGCTAGATTTTTTTCTAAAAGCAGAAACTGCATAGTAGAATTACACTGAAATAATATTAAACCTTAAAAACATATACCCCAGCTTTATATCTTAAAGGTACCATCTTTCAGTTTTATTCTGTTTTTTGCTGTGGGTTTTTTGTTTGTTTTCCTTTAGATTTTGGAGTTGCCTAGACATCCCTCAGTTAATATTTTACCATAGCAAACTTAGCCTTGGAAAGGAGTTAAGCCTGACCTTTCAGAAGTCTCTTCAGATCCTGCCCCTCAGAGTCAAATATTCTGGCATCATCTACTCATTTCATAGTCACTTTTATGTTTCTCCTTTTTAGTGCTTTATTTTTTCCTTACATGTTTTCCTTCTCCCTTCTCCTGCTGTTTCTATTATCTCTGGTCCAACAGGTTCCCAGCTGTAGTTTTCTTTGTTTCCTCTATTTGTCTAGTAGCTCCTTTGAATCCATCCCAGTATTTCTGGATTGTTCTGATGGTATTTGGTCTCCTTTTAATCAATGCCTTTCTTATTTAAAAGCAAGGTATTCTCAGAATTGACCTGGAGAGTTCTTTTTTCCTACTGTGACCAAACAGCTAAGTAATTTTCCACCTTTTCTGAAGGTCTACAGTACTGCTGTCTATCATTCCAGTGATGATATAATAGACTCAGATCATGAAAGAAAAGAAGACAGAAGTAATGTAGTCAATCAATTAAAGACAAAAAGAAAACATAGCAAAATATTATTTGTTTAACCATTTTGGAACTTAGAGATTGTACAATGGGTTTTGACTTAGGATAAAACGTTTTTTTGTTTCATTAACACAAATCAGTAACTAATATATACATAGTATTTGTCTCAGAAAACTCATACAGACAGACCTTTCATTCATATACAATTGAGCTAGGAAGTGTGTTCTCTCTAAAACCTGTAAACTTATTTCAAATGTTCAAAAACACACCTTATGAAAGGACCTTCTAAATTCCTTTAAACTCAGAATAGTCCTGATCTATATTCCTTTCACTTCCTTTCAAATAAAATAAGGTTGAGGAACTAGGTATTTAAATGTGATTTGATTTAAATATCAGATTATTGAGTTAGGAAACAAAGACCTCATGCAGAGAATATCCTGCTGTCAGTCTGCTTAATAGCTAAGAGTAAAAAAGAATCCTGCAATGTTATACAGATATATGTCTTCCTAATACAAAATTTTCTAAATATTTTAAAAAATATTTTTCTGAAATTTTCCATTCTGTGTTGATGTTTTAACTCAACATAACATTTCAAACTTCATTTAATAACCTATTGACTTTATCCCACCTAGTTTTCTCAGAATGTTTGAACTTTAATATTTCAAATTATCTCATCTGTCTAGAGAAAAGCACCAGCCTGCAGGGTAACCAGACCTAATGCATTCATGAATGGGCACATTAATCCCAACACATTAAGCTGCAGTTGTGAGCTACCTGTAAAGTGGTTACACAATACTGCAGAGCCACTGCTCTTTCTTGCTCTTGAACACTGCTTTTAAGTCATTCAGTCACCTCATTCCTCCAATCTCAGTAAAACACTGTCAGTCAAACATAAAACAGACTAAATAAAATGTACAAACTGAGAAAAATAATTGAAGTAATAAGAGCATGCCTGGTTGGAAATTTACTGCCTTTTTTTTTTCTTTTTTTCTCTCTGGTTGTTGTATTTTGTTGTTTGGGATTTTTTTGTTGGTTTTTTTTTTTTTTTTTTTTTTTTTTTTGAGGTGATACACAGTTTCTCCAAATCTGTCAATATTCTTATTTGTATTTTCCAATTTTCTTTGTCTAGCATTGAATAATCTAGAATTTGAATGTTACTGTATATTAAACAGAGGTATTTCTGTTCAAGGTAGTTTGGTACCAAATCTGAACTATTCTGGAGCTTTCAATATAATGGTGTGTTACTCATCTTCCTCTTTGGTTTCTGTAGTCAGCTGTGCAGCAAGGAATCCAGAATCATAGGCTCAGAATAGATGAAGGTACAAGACACCTCAACTAAAACTCCCATGAAGCACTGGCAGTTTAGACAGATGGGCCTCTAGTATCTCAAAATTATGTTCTACCTCGTTTATCATTTCCCAATATCAATGCAATTCAACAAAATATGGGCTGAGTCTTACTAATACCAAAAGTATGAATTTTTCACAGCGTTACCATTCAACTTTAGAGATCACTGTTGGTGTGGATGTCTCTCTGGTCAGCTGTTCTCATTCTCAGAATGAGAGAACAGAGCACCATTCTGTCCCTTCCTGGCATACTCCACAAAACAGTGTATCAGTAACACTTCATGGCTAATTGCATCAAAGGCAGCTGCAAGACCCAAACAAATTAGTTTGAAGCCTAAACTCACTGCCGTTGCCAAGAGGAGATAAACAGACAATAAAACATTGAAATTCTCCTGACATATGAGCTGATTAAGGTTAAGGATTCTAGGTATCAGCAGGAGCTGGGATAATTGTATCTATGCCTGTAGATTATTTATTTCTATATGGTCCCCTAGAGAAGAGGTGGTGTATTGATTTACTGACCTGAGGATTCAAAAGGGCTGCCTGTTTGCCTTGGAACTCAATCAAAAGTTGAGGCATATTTCCAGGGTGTGAATCAGAAACTAAGGAAAGAAAAACTGGTAAAAAACAACCTCAGCAGAGCAAGTTCTACATTGGTCTTAAACAAGTTTAGCCTTGGTCAAGAAACAAGTGGGAAAATGTCTCACAACAATTTGGTTCAAGATCTGCTGCTAGTGTAACCCTATATGAAAAAAGGAAAGAATTACCTATGCTATAATAACCAGCTGACTGGAATTCCCATGTATTCCCATGAATCTGGTTTTCTTACACAAGAAACAGATGTGGTTTAACATTTCAAAATCTACTTGATTCATCAATGAAGAGAGGTATTATACTTTACTCCATCTCATTTGGATGGGAATTACCTCTTTCACATTGCAGGTAGATTATTTCTATTGTATAAACTTCCTTCAAAACAATTAGGAATATTATTATTACAGGGTACTAAATGTTTATATATGACATATATTCAGTAGCCTGATTTTGATTTTCTGTCTGTGACTTGGCTGTCAATATTGCAAGATCCCATCCTACATTTCACCCACAGTTTTACCCTAAGAAGAGATGATTTTAGCCAAGCTAGTAAACATCCTCCACGGTATTGAAAAGCTAAGGGTACATTTCTAATATTCATATACACATTATTTACAGTGTTCATTTGGGCACAAGAGGAAACAGGTGAAAGGAAGGATTGGCTGAGAATGTCTGTGTGTGAATCCACACATTCAGGCAACCAAGACGACCACCAGGGCACAGCTGAAAAGCAAGGGGCAGGTTTATTCCATTCCCACACTGACATTCGAAGCAGCAAGGGGCAAGTTCATTTTGAGTAAGACTCCCTCCTCCTCACCAAATTTTAGGATTTTAACCCTTTGCTCCCAGCACTCTGCTGACAGAGTCTTCATCTAATTCTGCACCTTGAAGATTCTTGTGTGTCACCATTATGAGAAAAGGCAGGAAAGTCCTTGTGGAGCTGTGACTATTTGCATCTCTGGAATACACACACATCTTTAATTAATCAGGGAATGCACTATCTACAGTTTCAATAGCTATACAAATTCTCTTCAAGACAAAATGTTTCCTTTCCAGCTAGACTACTTCAGTATAAGCTCAAACTATGTGCATAATTTATCTCAAAAATAGGTTTATGTGTAATCAATATAAAATAAAATATAGTTTAGAACAAAAAGTGAGATTTAGGTTTATTGTTATCTTCTCCCACCAAGTTATTTGATGTTCAAAAACTCCCTTAATATTCCTGGGGTTCCAGGGTTTATTAGTTTAATTGATGACAATGCTAATGCAATCCATATTTTCAGAATGAAAATTTTTTTAATAAGTGGCAATATCACTGGAAAATTCAAAGGTATAAAACTCAGAGAACATTTAATCAGAAATTCAAATTATTTATCCTTGATGATGTCAATGCAGGATTTGGAAACTGAAGGTTCAGGAGGGAGAATATCTATATATTAGAAAAAAATATATGTGAATATTCTTAAAAAATGAAATGGATTCCTATTTGTAGTTATCTACCTGAAGAGAAAAGAAACAAAACTTAATATATAATATATATATTATGTATATAAAATGTATCTTTCAGATATTGCATATAGATAATGTATTATATTGTATCTAATATATAAAAACCTCAGGACAATAAAATGGATTTTATTGTTCTGTGGTACTTATATAACCTGGAGAGCTTAACTAACTCTTATAAAAATGTAGGTAAAATTTAGATATACGTGACATAGAGGGATTAAATGTTTTCTTTAAGCTTGTCTATATTCCTACTTCCAAATCTTCTGACACTACAAGAAGTTTTTATTTCTTAAACTCCACATATTGTCTTGAATTCTGTTTGATTCTACTCATAAACACTATTTGACCAAGGTTTTATTTTAAAGTGATGCTTCTTGCTTGATTGTGACTATTAATATTCACACACCTTCCTGAGCTGTCATAACATTTATCTTCTTAAAAAGCCAAAAAGGCTAGCAAAATTAGGAATCAAATGTACTAGCCTCTGACTCTAGAACCTGAAATAGAATTTTAATCAACACAATCGATATTTCAATTTTATTAAAGACCCAGAGCCTTAAATCACAATAGCAAGATTTTGAGCTATTCTTGCATTAATATATAACAAGGCAGTAATATTTTTTTTTTACTGAAAGAAATCTACATTTTTAGCTGGTAGTGAATGGTAATCTAACAAGCCCTGTTTCCAGAAGTTCATTTTCATCACTGCTGATATCACTGTTTATCCTTTTACAAAGCAGGTGAGTAAATATTCCATTGCCTCTAGTCCTTGCCTCACTTCAAACGGAGGAGAGAAAATTCAATTTTTGCAAAAGGGAAGAAAACATAACTTGAAAAGAATAAAATGTGCTTCTTTTTCACTAAAAGATTCTCAAAGACAGAATGAAAAGAGGAAAAGCAACCTTTGGGTGTTGACATCATGGTTTGACTTACAAAAAACAATTCCATAAGCGAGCATTTCTTATTGTATCCTAATTTTACAGTAAAATTACAGACACACATAAGAACTCTATTTTTACCTGAAAATTCTAATCGTGTCCATATGTGTGTATGATTTTAGAGTGAAATATTAAAAATTAATATCTTCCACTAATTTATTGACCAATGAGCTCAGGATGACTGACCCCAGAGTGATGGCAATCCAGTATTGTATGCCTGAATCATCAATAGCTGGTCACCAGGGCATTATTTCTGAGTTACTTGTAATGCTGTGTCAAGGGAACATTTTAAATATCAGAGTCTAAAGGAGATTGCAATGTCTCTTTATCCAAGTGGAATTTGTTTCCCCTTTCCATTTCTGTCTTCTTCCACACGCAATGAGAAAGATATTTCTGCAATCCTGTACTGCCACACTTTGCCTCAGGTGGGCTTGGAGGTAAGACTGAAGAAACAGAACTTGGTGCCTGGATTCTGTCACATCTTGACAATGAGGTCCCATAAAGGATATATTAATATGGAATGTTAATTTATATGGAATGTTGCCCAGCTGCCCAGACAGGGAACTTCTGTAACAGTAATAGGCACCTACCCAAATCCTTCTCCTGAGAAGAAGACACAAGATTTAGGCAAAAGAATCCTCTCCTCAAGTGATAAATTTGAATCACACTGTGTGCTTTTCTATAGTATTTGGAGGGCTTTTCAGTTTCAGACTAATGCAATTATTAAAGTACTGTGTTGCTAAGGCAACCTCCTAGAACATTCCCTCCCTGAGGTCCACAGAAAATCCCAAGGAGCAGACAGTAGTTAATTCAGTAGTTAATTCCTACCTACTGTGTACTAAAAGTATAAGGTTTTTTTTTTTCTGGAGTCTAATGTCTTTTTTCACATGTTTGAGCTCATTTAATTGCAAAGAAAAATTTGGAGGGAAAAAAAAATTCTCCCTAACATTCAGGAACACGTCTCACATACTCTCATGTCCCTGAATGTTCTCCATTGTAAAAATCATATATCTCTTCTGACCTTGTTGTCTTTGTTTTGTTGCATAAATTATTCAGTTTTGACATGTTCTATAGGTCAGACACTGGACAAAAACCATTTCAGAGACTTAAAAAATCAGAAGGAAGTTTGCTCCCCACCCCAGCCCCTGCAATCTGTTCAAATACAGGCTACTGCAGAAGTTGATTAAATAAGCAATATCCAAATAAAGTATGCACTTTGGAATGAATTAAGTCTGTGCTAAAGCCAGAATACTCTAGGGGTTTGAAACTCAAAGAAGGAAAATTAGCCTGGAATGGATATTCCCTGCTTGGATGTGAAAAAAATAATTAGAATTATCATTAGCAAACCAGCTCAAAGGATAGTACCTAAGTTAGGTAACCTCATATGGTTTCCAGCATGTATTTGCCTGTCAGAAAAACACCTTTGCTTTTTTATCACACATAATTTTTTTTATTTAGCCAGTCTAAGCAGCATAGCTCATTCAATATGTGACTTTTTCAGTTTGCTTGTTTTAAATGAAACACAGTGCAAAACAGATTTTTATTGAACTACCAAGACACTGCAATACATAGAGATTAATTTTAGTGACTTTGTAGATGTCTTTTTTAGCCATCTCTCCTCTCCTTACACTCCTTTAGCTGCAGCTCAGGAGAAAACATGTATTTAGGGAAGAAAATTCAGGTTTTATTTCACATTAGTATTAACATGCTCATTAAAATCTAGGGGACATGAAATACATCAGGAGTTTGAAAATAGTAGTTTATAGCCTCAATGAGCTCCTGAACAAGGCAGTATAGGCATGTTAGATTTGCCAATTGCTAATTGTTATTTTTTTTTCCATTCTACCATCTGACACTTCTCAAACTGTCACCACCCAAGTATCTTCAGTGCCATACTTTTTTTAGGATAGACTCATAAAAGATGCATCCCCTTTCCAGGCTTATTAACAGGCTTTTTCCAGACCTTTCCCCTCCACACTCCAATTAGGCAATTCCTCAGCTGTATATTTCCTGCTTCCACTATAAAAGAAAAAAAGTTAACCAGTATGTTGGAAATCAAGCATGTTAATTTACACAAATTCTAGAAAATACCAGTTCCTTGGATGTTTTTGTAGAGAGTAAGGAAAAAGCACTAGTATTTCCAAACTCCTGATCTTCTGTTTATCAGGTTTTCATTCTATTTTATTATATTTTCTATTTTTTCCTATTCTTCTTCTCTTTTCTTCATATTCTTGATAAGAACACAAATCATTTAGCTTTGCTGCTATCACAGATTCAATTCAGATAAAAGGCAGAGAAAGTAAACTATAAAGTTGTTGTTCAAACTAAAATTTAAACAAAGTAATAGAAAGATTCAAAAGGTGTCCTCTTCCTTCATATATTTAATTTTAAAATCTTTAATTTGAATTTCCATCCTGTGATTTTTAAGGGTGTCTTCCCTCTTCCTGCCTTCTCTATTTTCTACACAAAGGAGAAGGAGAAATTAATTATTTTAATGAATATTTGCAAGAACATTAGTGCCAAAATCTGAAAAATCTGAAATTTGACAGAATTCACCATGGAAAGGAAAGATGTAGTGAATTAACTAGAGGATAAGTTGTTCTTCTCTATCCCAAAGAACATGGTACTTAACTAACAAACATATTCTATTAATCTATCTGGGAGCTCTAATAAATTACTTGAGAGTTTTTGCTTTATTTTTGGTTGTTATTGTTGTTTTTGCTATTTTGTTTTTTGGGATTTTTTTTCTTCTTGGTTTGTCTTGGTTTTTTGCCTTTACACTCCATGTCATTCCCCTATTTATTCTATGGAAATCATAATCTGTACTGTGCCACATCCCAATAACAGCCAAAAGTAGGTACATCCTCAATAAGCAGTATATTATCAGCACAACCAAGGAGAAGTTGAACAGATTAAAAATGTCAAACAAGAATTACCTTGATGAAGTTTTGCTGAAAACTGCAGAAGCCACAGTAATGTGATGGAGAGAGCAGGGTTCATGTTCAAAGAGAAATTTTTTAAGCATTTTTTTAAAAGTTAAAAATAACATTTCTCATCAGCTGGAATCAACTACTCTTCAAACTCATGGCACCTAAAAGTTTTAACTCTTCTGTAATCTGAGTTTTGCAAAGCCAAGGTATGAGATTTGGAAATGAGAATTTAAGTTTTATTCTTCTAGGTTTATTACTCCATAAAATCTATACAACAATGACCTAGTTGCTTCACTAATTTTTGTGTATGTGGAAGTTGAATATCTCACATGAAAGTTCTGAGAACAGATAATAAGTGAATTATCATGATATGGTCTCCACCTTATCCCTCAAAAAAAAAAAAAAAAAAAAAAAAAAGAAAAAACTACAAAAAAATCCCCTTAGGTTACTCTTAGGTTACTTGGGAAACACCTCTAAGTAAGGAACATTGTGGTGAGGATTCATTCCTTTCTATTTTCAGGTTAGGATCTTCAGATTGATAACAGCTTCTCAAGGAAAGAATTAGAATTAGATCAAATGTTGGGAAAGAAATGAAAGAAAACTAAATCATCACACTGAATTAAATTTTTATTTTGAATGGAAATTGTTTCTGTCCACAAAAACAAAGCAGGATTATAACTCCTAAAATTTGTGTCACTGTTGTTGAATAAGTTTAATGAAGTACAAATTTTACAACAGATATCAGAGAAAGCTAAATTATTTATGAGGATTATGAGAATAAAGGAAATGCTGAAAATGAGAAAAATGGAAATAGTGTTTTATATTTGCTGCAAGTGTGTGTCAGTAATAAAAAGGGAAGCATTTTAAAATATTTTCTCAGAGCTAGATATATATATATATATGTATGTATGTATATATATATATATATATATGTATGTATGTGTGTATATATATATATATATATATATATATGTAGAGAGAGAGAGAGAGAGAGAGAGAGAGTGTTCCTTCTTTGGCAAAGGTAGTTTATAGTTTGAGTTGAGTGTTTTTTACCTATAAATTTCAACTTTATGAAACCCACTATATAACCTCACCTTTATTGCATGCAAGATAGAATCATAAAAAGTATATGACACCAGCTCAAAAGCCAGCAGGTTTAAAGTTACTGTCTGAAAGCAAGTGACATAAAGTGTCAAATGAGAAACCCCTTGAATTTATTAAAAAAAAAAAAAACCAAACAAAACCAAACTCGACTGGACAAAAAAAAAAGCTGGTGTTGATTATCTTGTTCAAATTTCAGACGTGAGGTTGTTTGATGCTGAGTCTCAGATAAAAGAGTGCAAATCTCTATCCTGACCCAGGTGATGCAGAGCTTCACCTTGAGCAAAATTTACTTCCAAGAGAGGGAAACTTATTCAGGGAGGCTCAGGTTCTTAATCATGTTCAAATTTGAAATTATTTTTCAAACTCTTCTTTAGTGTCACTTTGCTTAATTCTCAGGAAAATACAGTTAAAGTTTTCTCACTCAGCTACTTGAGATAGTTTATATTGGAAATGCTTGGTAGTCAAACCATGCAAGATAGGTAAAAATGTAAACTCTTAATATTTCAACTTCTGATTGTTTAGGGCTTTTGAACTGCTGTCTAACGAAATCTGACATCTGCTGGCATGCTGAGGATGGGAAATGCCAATTTTTAAACAGCTGTGCCTATATTTTGCTGAATGGTTCTCTCTCATTATTTATCCTCCCTGTGGGTTTTTGGTAATCATGCCTCCCATTAGGCCCTTCTATACATCAGTTTCAAAGACACTGGAGCTGTGTAAGCTTCTCAGACATATCTTCCCATATCATGACTCTTTCTAGAGGATCTTCATTTCAGCAACAAACAGGAAAGGATTAAGAACTCCAGCTACAACTAAGGATCCACATTTCCTCTTTCATTCTTTAAAATGAAGATATGGATGCTCTTCCTGGAGTTCCACCTACATCTCTGTCTTCCAGTACAATGAAGCACATCAATCTTTTTATTGGGCTCTTCAAACATTTACTTCTAAATCTGTGGAAATAAGATTTCTGGTATGTGAAGGATTGCTTTAACCATTTTCTATGGTAGGAAGAACAAGTCTTCATACAAATAGAGTTATCTGTTATGTAGATAAATACTACCTGGATGTTAAAGCATTTGACCTAGCAGTAAAAACGTTACTGTTCTTATATGAACTAGCAACATTACTGACAAGTAATCTTTAAATTCTTTTTTGAACATGAAATGGAAATTCCCTTACCTATAGAAATATCCTCTGTGAGAAAAGGGAAGATGAATGCATGAAACACAAACAAGACAGTAAGCTCCTTATAGGTCATAAAATATTATTTAAATAAAAAAAGGTCATTAAATGAGTAGAACATTTAACTCCTTTTCAGAATACTTGATGCACTTGTTCATATCCAGTTGGTAAAAGAATTTTATCTGTAGACATTAAATTGTTGCAGTTAAATGTTGTGGACTAAACAAAGTAAGGTGCATACTCCAGCGTGGGGTGAGGAGCACTCTCCTTTCTAATTTTTCGTTTACAAACCAGATATAATTCACTGTGTCATTGATTTTTTTCTTATAATAACATCCTTTCCCTTTCCCTTTCCCTTTCCCTTTCCCTTTCCCTTTCCCTTTCCCTTTCCCGTGCTTCAATTATTAAGCAAACATTACCTTAGTCGATATTATTTTTACCTACTTTGAGAGTCAATGACAGAAACAAAATGGTGTATTTGATAAAGAACAGGTGACAGAGTTAGTCAGAATCTGCTAGAAGAAGCCATACCCATTCCTTAGTCCTATCTGGCAGCAGCAGGCAACCTCATGTCCTTCTGAAGTTTCTCAGAAGTTCCCATGTTTCTGACAGAAACTCAAGAGCACTTCAAAGAATTAGGACTCAGAAACTGCTTTGCAAACTGCTGCATGTGCTGGCTGCCTCTGATAGTTGTGCTCTGGCCCTGATGGTTATGCAGACCTGTACAGACCCAGGCAAACATATACATATACAGAATTTACATATACAGCAAGACAGAGTCAGATATCCTGCTGAACTCAAACCTCTGGTCAAGCTGCCTGAAAAGGGGCTGTGCCAGTGGAGGCCAGATTTCAAATCAACCTCTAATGAATTCTGAGTGAATCATAAGCGAGCTTATGCAATTATGGTATAAATCAGGGCAATGAAATTAGATCTTTGAGACACTTCAGTCTTTCCACTAGGCTCTGTAGGCTTTGGACTGAGTCCAAAAGCTCTGAGTTTCACCAGCTGTTCTGTTAGAGTTGCAATATTCAAACACATTTGGTCTTTTGTTCCATTGTGTTTAGATATATTTGAGCTATTTATAGATGTGGTGCATCTGTACATCTCCAGATCAAATTCATACAGGTGAAATATTCAGAAGCATAATTTATATTCACACTAAAATAGATGGTAAAATTCATCAGTGCAAGATTCTGCAAAACTGGAGATCCTTTGAGAGGAGATATGAAATTGATGTCATACATTAAGTAGCCAAGGGAGAGTGGCCATGCTTGAGCTAGACATATTTCAATGCATATACAATATTAGCAGCTTTGTGTGAGCCAAAGGCACTCCATCCAGATATGTAATTTATACAGAATTCCCAAAATGCTTTGACTTACACTAAATGGTATAAATGCCTCTGTATGTCAACATAATAGAATCCTTCACAGAGAGTATTTATTTTTGAATTATCAGGACTTTTAAACCTTAGTTGCATGCCAACTTTGGTTGTACTGCAAAAACAAGGATGTGCCACTAATGGCTTATTTATCCCTCTCAAAATTGTTATCCTTTGTTACTCAAACAGCACAGTTCCAATTTTATTTTTTTTTTGTTTGGATTTTTTTTTTGTTTGGTTTGGTTTGGTTTTTTGTGTGAGTCTACTCTTTAGGCTGAGCATATTCTTTCCTATAGCATTGAAGGATTCTGTATGACTTGTGTTTTCTCAGTTGCTGATGATTTCTCATTCTGTTTAGACAGCCTAGACAAGGAAGATCTTTTTCATCAACAGGAAGTCAACCATTACCTGAATCATAATCACTCACAACTTGATATCAAAAAAGACTTAAGATTGCTTGTCTCAGAAAGACCTGGAATGAAGACTGCCATCATTTTTTTCACCTATGTTTTAAAACCTTTGACTAGAAGGCGTTTTTCTCACAAAACTCCTCTGTACTTTAAAAAGTTTGTAAGAAACTGGACCACTACTCAGCTCTCTATTTGGTTTGCTGATCTATTGGACTTTCAAAATAATCCAGACTTCCATAGTTTTCTCTTCACAATTCCCTATGTAGATATGAGTCCTAAGGAATTTTCTACAATCTGGGGTTTATAGGGTTTGTAAAGGTCTTATTTATTATATATCTGCTCAAGCTCCTTACTTTTCAATATCTAATTGTTTGTATGGCCTAGTTTCTTTGAGCAAAAAAGGTCAGATACAGACCTATGTTACTAAAAAAGGGTCTAGCAAATGTTTGAAATTTATATATGCTTTACATTTTTAGAGTTCTAAAATAAAACAGTCTAGATGTGTCTATAAAAAATCACTTTCTAAAACTTACAAACAAACAAAGAAAGGCTTTGGACTTTTTGTCTTCTCAAACACGATCACAGATCTTAAAAACTATGAATAAACAGAAAAATATAAACCAAATCCCTGGATGCCATTCTGCTGGTGCAGAGCCTGGAGCAGGAAAGGCAAAGCAAACATTGCAGCAAGTAATTTTCTATTTGTGGATTCAGCTCTTGTCATTAGGACCTTGCATTTTAAGACTTTCAGGTACTTGGTGCAGTAAGGAAAAATGGGAAGGCAGGGACATGGGGGTGAATGTGGACTACACAAAAGACACAAGTATGGAGAAGGAGGAAGGAGAGGAAAAGAAAGAGAGAATTATTAACTGTACCCTTCCAAGGTTTGATCAAATTTTATGTCATCTTCTATAAGGAAATCAATTGAAAGTATTTCATGACAATGAAATTTTAACACATTATGAAATTATTCAATGCTGGCTCATTATCTCCTCAGAAATACCAGGAAATAAGTTTGGAAGCTTTTGCACATCTCTATTAAGCAAATTTCTATGCATTACAGTCCTGACTCTACCTCACTGAAAAAACATTTGCAGCATTATCATCTTAAGTACATATTTATCATACAAAGAATGGATCTGAAAAAAAAAACAAGAGGAAAATTAATGTCAAGAGGAACTTTACAGTGTTTGCTTTTACTGTGAATTAATTAAGAACCAGATCCAAGACAGAACCTCAAGCTGAGATATCTAGTGATAGAAAAAGAGTCAAATTTGCAAGGGGGTTCTGAAGATTATCCAGAGTAGTCAGAATGGCATACAGACTTGTTTCTGTTATGCAAGGGCTATAAACATTCTTCCATACTGACCAGGCTGGACTTAAGTGCTGAATGTCTTCTTACTTTGCCAGTTGGTAAATATAAAGGGAAAATAAATTGTGAGGGGTTTTGGCTCTTGCAACAACAATGCCAGGGAGAAGAGGGGAAATAGAGTACAAAAAGATAAGAAAGACTAATAGTCAAGTCATCAAAAATGATTAAGGACAGCAAAGGAGAAGAGCAGAAAGTGCAGTAATGAAAACAGAATTGTGATACCAATCTGTATTTCCTGTCTTTCTTGTCTAAGATAGGAGACTGTTAACTGTAATCATACATTTAATTAACCTTCCACTTTATCCCATTATTTACATTGAAGTACATATTTCACTTCACTTGATGTTGACAGTAATTTATATATACATGTAATTATAAATTAGTATGGAGTTATTGCATAATTATCTACTTGCTTAAACATAATGAAACAATGTTTAATATTCAAAAGAAATGCAATTTCCCTTTTCTTATGGAAAAAAATTACCAACAGTATTTCTGCTTTTTTAAGGAAAGATTTCTGTTTTACTGACATTGGAAATACCAGACATAAGAAAATAGTTCTAACAAATATTCAAGATTTACATTAATATATTTAGACCTATAAAAGAAACCTGTATTTAGCATGAGTGCATATGTGTGTGAGAATATGTAAATGGTTCACATCACTAAAATTAAATTAGTGTTTGATAAGATTTCCAAATGAACTGCAGTTACAAATCTCCAGTTCAGAAGCACTGAATATTAAGGTAAAAAATATAAGCCCAACGTCAATGAAAATAATGTGATTTATACATTGATATTAATGTGAAATATTCTCCAGAATACTGAAATTATTCCCACATACAGACCTTCATAGGTCTTGAACACAAATTCTTATTCCAAAGATTTAAGAGCCCATACATCAAAATCCAACTGCAATGACTGTGTGGAGGTGGGGAAGGTGGTGAGAGCCTTGAATCTGGTGACTGCCCCATGCGCTTGTTCAGCAGCTACTTTGTTTAAAGTGAAGACTCTGCACTGTATTACTAACAAATTCAAACACCTCTACAAATAGAAAAGGGGCCTGAAGCATAAAGTGATTTTGAAAAAAAATACTTGGAGTTAATCTAAATCTGAATTTATTTTTCAAATGAGAAAGCTGGTTTGAAATACTTATATTTTGCTTTGTTTTTCATCAGAAAATTTGTATAGGTGTTCACATAGGTATTTTTAAAGGATTATCTCTACAATCACTGCCTTCTGTGAATATATTGATCTCAGCAGAGTATACAACTGAAAATCTACTTTCTTCTGGGAGTAGTGTTTACTGTAAAATTGGTGGGGCAATGGCAGCTTACAACATGTGATAGGGAGCAAGAAGAAATGGACTAATAAAGCAGCATGAGCCATGTTAGAGAAAACCATTGTAGCTCTCTGAGTGCTTACCTGGTATCCTGAAATCCTTGGGACTCTTCTTCCTCTTTAATCCACATCCTTTCCTTTTCTCAAAGCTTTACTCACAAAGCTTTTTTTCCAGTCCACTTCTATACAACTTCTGTGTCTCTTTCCAGTTTTTTTGCTCTGCATACATCCATAAAAAACCTTTGGTGCTGCTGAATGTGAAATTGCTGGGAAAATTCATGCCAGCTCTGGTATCATAAACCTTAACCATTTGGCACCATGATTATTCTCTAGTGAAAGGCAGACAAGAGAAATTTTGATTGAATTGGATAATCTTTTGGTTTTGGAAGCTCCCAGCTCTATTCCTAACAGGTGGCCAGTTTTCTGACAGTAGTCACACCTAGTGATGAGTCAAACAGAATGTGGACTAGGAAAAAAGCTGCCCTGAACTTGGAACATTTGTTGAGCTATTAATGTTAAGAATTTAAAAAATAATAATTAAAAAAGAGTCTCATTGCATTTAATATCATTAATAAAGCAGGAGAGACTTTTTTTATAGTATAGAAAATAGGAATTGTCAAAATAAAAATTTTGATTAGTAATTAACAGGTGGTAAGTTTAGCCCTTGAAGCAGTGAAGCAGCATTCAGCTGCCTACCCCCTATCCTGCCCAAAGTGGGACATCAGAAGAGAAATAGGTGAGGAAAAGAAGGAAATCTTATGGTTCTAGATAAAAATTATAAAAAAACTATATAAAAATATAAGAAGTAGCAGAAGGAAGAAAGAAAACAAAACAAAAACAGTGATATAAAGGCAGTCATTCACCCCCTTCCAAGAGTAGACTAATTCCCTCCTAAGCAAAAGATGGCAAACCCTCTGAAACCTCCTCTTTTTCCTTTTAATTTGGATGATATTATATGGCTTGACATACCTGGTTTGTTTGGGTTATCTTCCTGGCTGTGTACTCACAAAACCTTCCTTATCTCCCTGTTTACAGGGGAGGTGCAGCAGAGTGAGAAAAGGCCTTGATGTGGAGCAAGTGCTGTTCAGCAGCAGCTGCAATATTGGTGTGTTATCAGCATTGCTTTAGGCACAAATCTAAAAACCCATTACCCTACAAGCTGTGTGAAAAAAATTAACTCCACCCCAGACAACATAACCATAATTTCCTTAGGAAATTTTTGTTAAAAATTTAAAATAATGTTAAAATAATTTGCAAACTAGAAAATTATATTGATTTTGATAACAGTGCAACAGATACTAGTTGGCAGAACTGAAATAGTGGCAGCCTTCTTGTGGCTGACTGTAATGCACACTTATATTTCATCAGATTACTCCACTGAGAGCAGTTGTCTTACTTAGGTCTCATGAGAAAAATTACCAGAATATGGCTCATTAAAGTGGTACTTATACTACTGTTATTTTTTTATTTTAGAATCCTCAAAATTTTCTTAAAATTAAAAATATATGTTCACATACTTACATGTATGCACACACACACACATCCTTACACTCACTCATACATATATATATATATACACACATATATATATATATATATATATATATATATATGTGCATGTGTGTGTGTGTATACATATATATTTGTGTGTGTGTGTGTATATATATATATATATATATATAATGTATCTCTTAAGGTTCACCCAGAAACTCAACATTTATTCCAGGATACTGCAGATCATGTTTTGTCTTTTGAAATGAAATTAAAAGTAGTTTTACAATAGCATTCTGATGTTAGTCCTGAAGAAACTAAAAAATTGTGAAGGATTTGCATGAGTGCTAGCAGATTAGAATTTAATTCAGTAGTATTTCTATAACATTCAACTGGCCAAATGATCAAAATTCTGAGATAATCCAATAGAATAAATTAACAGAGGATTATTAGTGTCAGGAGTGTACTGGGAGTCATGATGCCTAAACATTTTTTAGCCTGACTAATCTGTGTTGTCATCATTAAAGGTGTATCATTGGAAGGATTTTAACAGATGTCAATCCTCTTAATTTTCTATCTCACTGTTGTTAATAACTTACCTTGATTCTAACCAGTGTTGCATTGTCCAGGCTAATGAACCCAATGACATCACTAAGAAATTGTGGGGAGTTTTATATTTCATTCTCTTTTAAATTCTTGAAGGTACTGCACAAAATTCCATTTACTGCCATAGAGCACAGAAGTCAATCCTCTACTCTTGTGCAATCCCTAAAGCTGTCATTGGAGTAGCTATGCCACTTTAGTGGAAATAATTGTTCATACGCAGGGTTATTACAGATGCCATCTGGGGTAGCAGCAGAAAATGGCATGGTTTAAATGATGGACAAGAATGTGCTGCAGGACAGGTGAAAATATAAATGCAGTATAACATTGTGAGTAATTTGCTTTAAGTGTTAAAGGTCCTCCAGTATAAATTTCCTAGCTGAGGTTAGAAGGACATGGCTATGTTTGGCTAACTTCAGCTACTGGTATGGAAACCAGCTGCAAGAAAAACTTATGATTTAAACACATTTTAAATGGATATTAATTTCAATGCTTTGTGGTGTGTTATTTCAGAGATGAGTAGTGATGTTCCCTGGTGATTTTGCACCATTGTAAATCCCCATGACTGAAAGCAAGTAGCTTGTAATGAATGACACATTCAAGGTAAAGTGAGATTGCTACCTGCAGTTATAGCTGGTAAAAAAGAAAAACAACTTATTTTCCTAATTTTTTCTACACACATTTTAAAAGATGAACAACTGACCCAAATCTTATGATACAAGAGGCATTTTCTTAAAGTTTGATTTTTTATTGGCCATCCAGCTGGTACAGCAGTTCTGAAATATTATTTTTACTTCATTCAATTCTTAAGTACTTCCATTTCCTTTGAAAACCTATATTCCCTTTAGCACCTGGCAAAAGAATCAGGCTAGATTCTTTGGAAGGCAAAAAGAGGGAAGAATTTATCCTACCAAGGCAAAAAGTATAGATGAAGTGCTTTTTGAAGATGGAAGAGTTTTGGGGATCCTTGGATACTTCTCTCCTTGACCTGAATACTCCCTTCCTCCTGGTAGAAAGATTAAAAGGTTGAGAGTGATATGGAAACTCTGTCCAATACCTTATCTCCATTCCTATTTTTTTCTCTGTCTCCAGTACTGCTGAGATCTGTTATAAAGCAGAATTTACACTGATTCACTGGGGTGGACATCCCCTACAACCCCTTTGCACAGATGATTTTAATGAAAAGTTTTGCCAAATGGTTCATCACCCTTCAGAAAAATGGAACTGTTGAACTCTATCACTTTGGTATTGCCAACATCAAGTGTACAAAAATATCCACCAGATAATCTTTGTAATAGGAGTTGCAAAGACCTTATGGCATACACAAGCAATATTTTTCTGTTTTTCTGAATATTAAAGGTCATATTTTCCAGCCCAAATTACAAGACTTACAATAAAAAGTCTTATTTAAAAATATATTTGCATGTACAGTAATTAATATAATATATTATGGATTAAATAAAATGTTGTTTTAAGAAAGATGTTAAATATGTTAAGATTCATGATAGAGTCACAAAAAATGATGAAGGGTAATTAGTGTTTCTACTGGTTTTCTGTAGCACAGAGAGTTAATTCTGATATATTATCATTAAATAAGTATTGTTTTTCTGGAAGTCAAGAATTATGTGAGTCACTGGATTCAACATAAAATTATTTCTAAGTACTTCAAGCAAAGCTTTTTAAATAGTAGTCTGGTATTTTGATTAATATCAGAGTATTGCAAGCAAAATAATAAAAACACCATCTTCTTCCTCTCACACCAGAAAAGAAGTCGAAGGATGAATTTTGGGTCTGCATTACTACAAGAGGAGAAAATATAAGATTGACATTTGAAATATCATATCAATCATTGCTGCTGGAGTTTTTCTATCCATTGTCATGCTTGAGCTTCAGACCCCAGGGAAACACCAGAACAGTTTGTCTTGCTTTGCCTACATCCAGGAAATACATAATCTAAAGCTTGCAGACAGTTTTGTTCTTCATGCAGCAGGTTTCCATAGTATTCACTGTTGACAAGAATCAGGGTGAAATTTTGATGAAGACTGAAACACTGTTGACGAAATGTAAAACCAGAGACTTCTTATAACCTCTCCTTTTAGTGCATGCTTGAGAATAAAGAGGTTCTCAAGTTTTTATTAATATGATGGAAGAACATATTATTTTGAAAATTATAATCCAATTTTATTTTCTTTAACAGCAGGATAATTGTAGTGAAATTTACTGCTCATCCAGTGGCTGTGTAAAAAGCGATACATTGACAAAACACCACTGCACAAGAAAAAGTAGCAGCATAATTAAACCACCATATGTAGTAGCAGCTATCTTATAATTGTCTGTCTTCCTTTTACTCTCCTTTTAAAAGCATTTCCACAGCATTTCTTTGGTAGCAATTGTATTCACCATTACTGAGTAACTCTGCATTAGTACAGAACGTACAAGAATGCTTTTTCTTTGAATGCTTCTTCCTTTGATCACTGCTCCTCTAAATAATATAGGAGATTACCAAGATTTTTTCTTTAGGTCCAATTTATCACAAAGAAAGCAACATTGCTTCTTGCTGCTTTTAAGTGATGCATTCCTGTTGAAGTCTGATTTTATACCATAGCTATTGCTAAAATACAGCGTTACCAGGCTGGAAGAGTGGATTCTTGTACATGGAATAGATTTACAAAATTTATTCACTGATCTGCTGACATTAAAAATTCCTTAAAATGTAGAAGCTCATGTTGACCTAGCACTTTTGAATTACAGTATCTCTCAAATACTATAATATTTTTTGTGCTGTGGTAGTTTATTTTTTTTTATTATTATTTTCTAAACCTCCCCTCCCCCCTGTTTTTAAGACTATTCTCTCACTGCAGAGCTTGAGGAGGGAGACATCTATTTTACATTTTATGGCCCAGTACGTGACATGGAAGCCAAACTTCAACAGCATCCTCAAAGAAAGCTTCTGCTCTTTGTCTGCATTATTTAGCTTTAACTTCTTTGCACAAGAAATTATCCAGTAGCTGCCTAGAACTTTAAAAGCAAAGCAATTAACTTGAAATCAAAACTGAATAGCAACTCAATAATTGAAAAACACAAAGCCAAATAAAAAGATAAGCAAGTTATATAAGGAATTCATACCTTCAAAGCTTCAATCTCTGATTACCAGACAGCAATATGGAGCATCAAGAAATCCCTGGGAAAAGAAATCCCTCTATTTCTTGGCATACATATATGTTAAGTCCAATGGGTTAGTGCAATATGGGTAGCTGAAACAGGTACATAAAATAATTTAACTTCACATAGATTTAAAAATTCACTAGCCCCAGTTGGTACAAAAGATTAAGAAAATCTGAATTTATATCAAAACATACACTTTTTTCATACTACTGCTATAAGTTTATTTTGATATCTACCCATAAAACACATAATGCATATACAGGTATATGTATTTTCCTTATCTACTGGTAAGTAAAGTTTCAAAAGAGTATGAAAATGCAGAAATTGCAAATATAAAGGCATATTAGGTTAATTAATTTTTATTTCTGTCTTACTCTAGTAAACTACTAGAAAATGAAAAAGTGGTTAGAAGCCTGTCACTTAAATTCCATTAAGTCTTCTATGAAATTGCACATGTAGTGAGGAACACTACATATTATCATACACCTTCACTGATGTAAGAGAATAATGGCCTAAAGATGCACTGTTTTCAATCTCCAAAAATCTTAAGCTCTGAGCAGTTAAAATATTTTGCCTAAAAACAGATTGGAGGAAATTAATGTTCACCATAACATATAACAATGTCTGTGACAAGGAGGCACAGAAAGGAATTTGCTCTTAATTAGAAATGAAATGACCTGATCAGAAATTTATTTTATAGAATTAGTTAGGGTCCTTAATGACCATCTAGCTCCAACCCTCTGCCATGGAAAGGGGTACTTTCCAGTGCCAGGTTTGTGGAATCATAAACTTTCCTGGCTGTTCACTTTTCCCTTGAAATGCTTGAACTGTACATCTGAGTAAAGGTATGTCAGAGAATTTCACCAGTTTAGTAAAAGTGCCAGTATTAGCTGCATGCAGGTGAGAAAATGCAGAGGAAATGCAGTTTAACTGTGTATCCAAGGTGACAAAAAATTCTCTCATAAATTTGGAATTAAATCTGGCCAAGGATGTCAAGGAAAACAAGAAAAGCTGCTTCAAATACTTCAATGCAAAAGGAAAACAAAGGAAACAAAGGATAATGTGAGACCAGGGCTAAATGGAGGTAACAGGGAATGCAGAGAAAGCAGAGCAACCAAATGCCTTCTTTGCATCCTTCTTCAAGACCAGCCCTCAGGGATCTCTGACACAGGAGACCAGGGTAAAGAATGTTGGAAAACTCATTTGTGCAAGGAAAAGTGGAAAGAGAACACCTAGGAGAAACTTGGCATCCACAAGTCATTCACACACTGTTGTTTCTCTCTTAATAACACAGAAGGCCTTGACAAGGTGGAAAGATGTAGTCCTAAGAATGAGGAGGATTTTAAAAGCACTGACAAATGTTTGTTATTCAGTTAACATTCAGACCATGCAGACACTACAGACATCAAAGACTAGTGGTCTTGGATAGCAAGACAAGCAGGTAACACCTTGGGATGATGAACTGACACACCTTTGAGTATTGCTAGTGATAGAACATCTTCCAGAAAGAACAGATCCCAGACGTTTTATATAGGCTTTCATATAGATTTGATGTCATCTGTGCATAAAAGATTAAAAATAATAAAATATATCTTCCCTTCTTACTGATCAGGTTCTTCAGTTGAGATAGCAGCTTGTAACAGGTCCTTCTTAAATAACAGTTCAAAGAAAAAGGTTGATAATTTATTTTTTAATTTATAATATGCTGTCATATATGACAAGCTGCAATGTTAGCAAGGGCAAATGAAGTTTTCAATTCTCATGTGTGTAATATTATCAGAAAGACATTTCAGATGTATCCTCATAGCACTTCACTTACACAAAGTATAAGGACCCTGCATGGAAACTCAAGTACCTGCAATAAATATCTGAAAAATTTTAGCTTGTTTGTCCTCAGGAAAAAAGCAAACTCCCTGTGATTTACATCATAGATGTAAAAATGATCACAATATGTCTGTGTACTACAGAGCAAAATTCCACTTTCTAGGAAAACAGAAAATTGTTGCCTTTGAATCATCCTTGTATTTAAAAATGACCAGGATTAAAGATATTTCCTAACACATCTCCTGGTATAAGTGCCAGTTCATATGTAGTGCATTTGCTATAATATCATAGAAAAGAAAAAAATCCACAGTGTGAATAATGTGAAAAGAGAATTATTATATCTCTAAACAGAAGAGTAATATGAATATTAACAAAAGGAAAGCTGGAAAATGAAAAAAAATATTCATACATTTTTGAGGGATTTTAAATTACATTTGCCTTTGTTCTTATATTATGTTTGATTTTCTCCTACAAGTCCAACAGAGTATTATGAAAAGATGACACATAAATATTTCCATAGGAATTAAAAGTGATCTTGAAATAGCTGCAATTAAACAAATAATAAAAAAAAGACCTCTTAGGATCCTATATTGTCTGCCCAGGATCATCATGGTAGTAATACAGACTATGCATTAGTTACTTAAGTTAAAAGAGGTTTTCATTTTTTTGTGAGACAGAAGCTTTCACAATACAAGACTAGGATCTGTTGTCCCTGAGGCCCCTGAAGAGTCTCTCTGCTGGAGATATCATGATTTTCACTAAACCCTGATTGTATCCACATAGGAGACACATCCTGGTCTCACTCCCTTTCACATCAGCAGTAATTCCCAGCAACCTGCAAGGCAGGAACTGAGTTAGGACCCAAGCACTGCCTTCATGATGTTATCTTCCCTCAGTTCCTGCTGCCTATCAAGAAAACCTTGAACTTCAATGTCCACAAACCCCACAGGACTCATTCCTACATATAAAGGCAAGATTTGGCTGTGCATGTGGCATCATGTGGCATGTGGCAAAGCTTTTACTGAATATGCAAACCCTGGAATCAGCATGGTTCTGGGCTGAGCCTCTCCCAACAAATATTAGTCATTGAGAGAATTTCATTTCTGAGAGTGAAGTTATTAATGTCAGCAAAGGGGATTTAAAATCAAAGATAACCAGTGTAAGAGGTCCTTTCTGCAGGATAACTGCTGACAACAATAACTGACAAAAATAAATTAATTTTTCTAGGTCAGATGTCCCCCTTCCATGAGACACCAAGGATGAATGATTAGAACTCTGTAAATTGTAGACTGGATGAGATGGGGAAACCTAATATTTCATCAAAATAAAATTTCTGGTATCTCCACCTTCCATGGGTATGAAGCAGCTCCAATTCAAACTTGATTTTCTATGTCAGCAATCCACATTATTTGAGGTCCAAGACAGACTATGTGTCCTCCTAAAATGGAAAGATTCTCCTTTAGCTGTGTGTCTG
Organism: Oenanthe melanoleuca; assembly: GCF_029582105.1. Taxonomy (NCBI): domain Eukaryota; kingdom Metazoa; phylum Chordata; class Aves; order Passeriformes; family Muscicapidae; genus Oenanthe; species Oenanthe melanoleuca. Next base: position 33,222,538 of record NC_079339.1, read on the forward strand.
GTCACACTCAGTTTGGAGTGATGTCAATGTCTAGAGAAGATAATGATCATAATTAATCTTAAAAAAGATCATGAAGTATTATGTTGAACATATAAAACATATAATATTGAGTTGAAAGAATTCTAAAACATGATTTTATGACAGACTTCTGAAAATGGTGATTCCAAAACATTTTGAATAGCTTTTGTTTGAGCCAACACATCAGCTTATAAGGTTAAGGAAGGCTAGGGTGAGCACTGCTTTTTAGTTGCTCTGAGTACTTTATCTTTTTGCTTTAATCTGACTCATACCAAGTACTAGATTCTCTGATTTAATTCCTTATTAGCAGCAGTGAATGATGTAAAGCACAGTGGCCTCCACATGCATTTCAGAGCTGACAGCTCATTCTTTGTGGACAAGATAAATTATTACTGATAAAAAATTACTGATAAAATTTTGACTTTCACCTTTGTCATATTTTCTAAAAAAGTGAGCTAAAAAATAATTTGAGTAATTTGGGAGCTTCATTGCAAATTTGAATAGGATTAAAAAACCTCTGGATTATGCATTGCTTATTTTGCAGCTCTTCTCCATAGGTACAACATATGTCTGAAATATGATTCTATATTGTGAACTTTAATATGAGATTACTAGGAGTAAGTTATCTGTGTAGTTAACAGTGATATAGGGAGGAAAGAAAATTGTGTATGGTTTGCCATTTTGTTTGGTTTCATTCCTCCAGTGTAACCTAAATAATGTGTTGCTTTGTTGGTGTACTTTTGTTTGAATTATAGTGAGGTACATATAGGTCTCCAAGTATTGACACTGAGAAATTGCAATTATTATTGAGTTGGACTTGGACATATTTCATTACACTGATATTTATTTCTCTCTCATGAACTGCAATATATAGCTGTCTTCTTCAACTCAAAACACACCAAAGTTTTTAAAGAACTTGAGACCATTACTGAAGTCACATTGCAATAACTCTAATAAATTGCACCTGTGAACTCCTCTCTGGTTTATTTATATACTGTATCACAGGTTATTAACAGAAAATAACCCGCTGAGATACAACATTCTTGTTTACAGTGAGATGCTGGTAGTGACAGCAGGAATATAAAACATAAAACCAACAGGGAACATAGAACTAATAAAAAGACAAGGGTCTATAAAGCAGAAAAAAATCCAAAGCCAACTGTGAAGGCAAAAATAAAATAAAATAAACCTCCATCATAAAACAATCAAAAATCTGCAGTATATTTATAGATACTAGAGAGCACAATTACCCACTGAGCCTGAATACTTATGGCTGTCAGGAAATCTGTGAGCTATTCAGAATCAAAATTTGATCAGCAGAACATATATCTCAAAAAGTTGGTTATATCTATTTCACTATAGCAAATAAAAAGGAAAGAGAAAGAAGAGAAGAGAAGAGAAGAGAAGAGAAGAGAAGAGAAGAGAAGAGAAGAGAAGAGAAGAGAAGAGAAGAGAAGAGAAGAGAAGAGAAGAGAAGAGAAGAGAAGAGAAGAGAAGAGAAGAGAAATCATCCACTGATAAAACTATGTTTAAGGATTAAAAAATAGAAATTATTTTTTAAAATGTGACAAACTGAGAATATTTTGAAACTGTTTGGACTCATTATTCCCCTTACAATTGTTTACAGATGAACATCTAGTATCAAGTATCCTGATACATACTATAGATGTATAGATATGATGGATGCCATTAACATATCAAGCATACTGTTGCTCAGTACCAAAATTTCTCTTAGTGATACTAAGAGAAAAATCACCTGAGACAAGGATGATAATCTGAAAGTGATGAGGATATGATGATTATTTTATATATCATTTTGTATTCTGTGGGATGTAGTCTATGGAGATGTGCAGAGCTCCTTGTCATTCTACAATCCTCCACATCAAGTTTTACTTCTTATGTGCTTCTCTATACCTGCTTTTGTTTGATGTCACCTTATTTTCAAAGGGACAGAGGAATTTTTCAAAATAAAAAGAAAATATAGGGCTTTTTTTGGCTTTTTTTTTTAATAAAGATAATAGTTGGGAAGTATCTCTTCCTACTCCTGATAGTGGAAAACAAGAAATGTTAGAATTTTTAGCACTCATTAGTTAACAAATTCAAAAATGACGCCTATCAAACTAGGTGAAAGGCAGAAATATTTCCTAGCTATATGTACAGGTTGGAAAACATGGCCACAAAATGCTGAAAAAGGCTAAACTTTGGTCTAAGACACAAAATTGCATCCTTGTCATGTGGAAGAGCATCTTTCCATTTATGTCATGGTGAAATAGTATTTTTCTGGGATAAAGCCAGTTTACATATGACTCCATCCCAGAGAACACTGCCAGGCACAGAGTAACAGAGTCCTGAGGTTTGGAGATGGGACAAGAAGTTCATATTTGTCACCAGGAGAAAAATAGAAAGAGCAATAGGTTAGATAAAATTGTTGCTGGCTGGCTCTTGAAAATCCTGCTTCTCCTCTGAACCAAGATTCTCTGGTTCATACAATGAACTCTGAAATTATTTCCTCATCCCTCAGATCTATTTCATTATCCATGCACAGAATTCCTATAGAATCACTCAGAAAAGAAAACTTTATCTGCCCTTACCAGCAGGATGTGACTTTTATCAGTCAACATGGAGCACCCTTTCCCATTAATATGTACTCTTCAGGAGTGTGAAGGTTTTACAGAATAAATAATATTATTCCTGATTCTGCTTCTGCTTCTGTGTGTCCATAGTAAAATACAATAAACTAATTTCAGTCAGTACAGGTACTGCTGTCTGGGCTAGTCACTGACCCACTGCATTAATTCTCCACAGTGTGCAGTGAGGTTAAATGAAATCACTCAGTTTTCCAAGAGCTGGGGTAATTTCATTGAGGGTCTACTCCAGCTGGATTCCTTTCTGGCATTCTGCACCTCTAGCAAGGAGCATTCCTGTATTTTTAGTTCTTTGGGGGTTTTTCACTTTTTTTTTTTTTTTTTTTTTTTTATATTTTTTCCCCTGTTTCATTCTTAACAAAATACTTCACAGTATTGCCAAGAAGGCTGAAGTAGACAATCCCCTGTGAGATTTTTTCAGTTGAAGGAAATCATCATTGTTACAAATAGCTTCACTTTATGTATCAGCTGCATGTTTGTCCCTTCTAATGAACAGAGATATCTGATTTATTCACTTCTTTGTGGGTTTAGAGTCATTGACTATAACAGTTGCAGTGGAAATGATATACAGCCTGTAAGTAATACACATCCCTTGTCAGGTTTTCCAAGGAGAATAGCAGCATTCTTGTATGTTTTTGAGGAAAATCTTCACCTAATATTTACTAAAAAAAATAGTGGGCAAAAATTCTTTACACTATTTCCTGTGTATCTCTATGCATCCAATATGTACAGGGCTCATTAGCATTCAAAATTTAAGAATTAAATATCAAGATGATTAGGATCATCTGATTTTTTTCCCACTCTACCAAACACCCTACTTTTATCAGCAGATCTTGGAAATTAACTGATCTGATCTGCCTTGGGATAAGATTAATAAGGAGTGTAACCTGCACTTTGCTCCACTTAATCCTATATATATTGTTCTGAATGTAAAATTGTGTATTTATCAGTAATAATTTTATTTGTATATTAAAAAAACAAGCATATTTTTGTCTGTTATTTCTTAAGCAGTGATGTAAATTGAACTTTAACTGCCAATTCAGAAGTGGCCACCTAATCTACAATGCAAAGTTATTTTAATTTATAATGGACATTTTTGCTTAGCTCATACGTATTGGATGTATTTAAAAGAAAATAGAGAAAGATAAAAAAAAAAAAAAAAAAAAAGCATTTACAAAAGAGTACAAAGGTCCCTGAAGACACAACATCTCATTTTCAATTCAGTTGGCAAGAATGCTAATTGCATTATCACATATTCAGCAGCATTCAGCAAAGTTTATTCACTCATCCTTAAGACCTGAGATGTCTGGCAGGTCACTGCCAATAAGCACTACCTTGAGAATCTCAAATGATGGTATACAAAGAAAATTAGATGTAGAGCTGCTGGAAAAAGAATCTCTCACAAAGAAGATAAACCTCTGAGATTTCAGTCTTTGCCAGCTTCATGACTGAGTGAAAAAATGTATTTGCCTCCTGAACTAAACAAAACAAACAAGCCCAAAACTTTCACGAGCACGAAAGAGAAAGAAGGAAAAAATGGAAAGAAAAATATGCAGGATGATCTGCAAATCATAAAGCATGAGATTACAAAGGATATAGATGAGTCAACATGCCAAACAGGAAGCTGCATCCCACAATCTTGTACTCTATAATGTGTGTGATGCATTAATTTCACTGATTCTGAAATAAGAAAATGAAATCCCAAAATTATTTCTAGTTTTTTGTTTCCTTTTTTTTCAGTAAGTTTGGCATTAAATGAAAGCCTGCATATTTCACAGAATGGCATGAAAAATCAGGAAAAGTTATATTTATTATCAGGAATAGGGGCTTCAACAATGGGCTGTTTAAACACAAGAGGAAAAAATTAAGACTCAAATAATAAGTTTAAACAGCAGTCCTACTGGATGGCATCCTGTCCTTCAGGTATGTCAAAGGGCAATTTGATATCACCTGCAAATGTGCTGAGAACTCAATTCCTCAGTCTATGTCAATAGTGAAGGAATTAAATAACACTGGTCCAAATGCAGACTTTGAGGGACATCACTTGTCACTGATGTCCATTGAGCCATTGACCACTACTCTCTATCCAACATCCACTTATCAAACCCATCTCTTTCCAATTTAAAGCCAAGAATGTTGTGGGGACTGTGTCCAAGACTTTAGAGAAGTCCAGATAAATGACATCTCTAGCTGTTCCCTTGTCCACTGATGGAGTCACTCATCACTGTAAGGTGATGACACACTGGCTGTCTCAAGTCAGCTCCCTGTCCCCTACATGCCTTATCACAGCTTCTAGAAGGATCTGTTCCATGGCCTTTCCAGACACAGAACTGAGGCTGACAGGTCAGTATTTCCCAGGACCCTCCTTTCTATTCCTTTCTCTTTCAGGAGTTCCCTACTCACCAGTGCCAGTCCAGCCACCCTTGTTTGATTTCTTGCTCCTGGTGATTGCTAGCTCTTGCCAGCCCTGTTACACTCCCTTTTTCCTGAGGGCAGTCTGCCAGTGGATCTGATTGACTATCTCCTTGGAAAGCTGGGAGTTTGCTTTCCTACAGCTCAGGTCCCTAACCTTACTCTTTACCTGATTCATATCCCTGGGGACTGCAAGTTCTACAAATGCATGATCACTGCAGCCCAGGCTGCCTCCTTCAGTCTTGATGTCCCTGATTAGTTCATTTATATTGGTGTTCACCACATCCAGTATTGCATCCACATTGTTGGGCTGTTTATTATCTGGCTCAAGAAGTTATTCTCCTTTTATTCCAGGAGTTTTCTGGATTGCCTACAGCTCTGTGCTACTTTTCTGGCAGATGTCAAGGTGGTTGAAATTCCTCAGGAGGATGAGTCTGAAAGCGTGATGCCTCCAGCTACAGGACACTGCAAGTGTGCTGCAGTGTGACTGGAACATTTCAGAATTACTAACAGAAGGCCCTCAGTAATGAACACATAAAAAATTCCTCAGAAGCATCTTCTCTAGCATGACTCACTTGCCATGCTTAAACAGTCAAGCAATGCCCCTTTAAAGCACAGCACTATCCAAAAGCATCACTTTCTACTGTCTCAGTGATACTGCATTCCTTCACATTGTCACTGATTACAGAGTACTCTTTTCCATCTAATGATGGTGGAATAAGTGGCTTTTTGTTTGGTTAGGTTTGTTTGATTTGGTTTTTGGTGTTGTTTTGTTGTTTTGTTTGGTTTTTTTTCTTCATTTAAGTTCTGTGAACATTAATTTGGCCATATAAAAAGTAAGATGGTTCAGATAACGTCTTCCTCCAAACAATTCAGAGTGGTCAGTTTAGTGGATTTGTTCATACTGTTATTTGTCACTTCATTGACTTCTGCTATCTTAGAAGTAAATGGTTTGGGTTTCTCGGGTATTTTTATATTCATGGTATATTTTTTAATATTTTCAGATGTATTCCTGAGGTGCAAATACCAATAGTCTGGACCTTAATATTAATTTCATTTAGTTTAATTGACTTATACTATATATCTTCATTAATCCAAGTCACTGGACAATATTTGAATGTATTTTCCAATGTTTGACCAACAGGTTCAGATTTGTTACTCCCTACTTCACCCTCTCCCCCAGAATCCTCAATGTACCAAAACTTAGCTATAGGCTTATTTCCTTACTATCTTTGCAACTTCTCTCAGTATTAGTTCAGTCTAACTTGACTATCAACAATTGTAGGATCTTTAAGCAATTTTTCATTTAATTTTTCATTAAATCTTATCACTAATGATTTCCACAGCAATGCAGTATAAAGTAAATTTGCTAAGTAGAAAAGAGTTAATTTTTCAAACAGATCTCAATAGGGATATTGTGTTTTCATAACTGACAACTGAAGAGGCAATGAAGCAGAACTTAAAACAAGTGCCATGTTTTGGCCTTGCTGTATATTACTGACAATAACACAGAGCTGGAGAAACAGCTCACTGTATTTCAGGTTATTTGTGGAGCAAGCTACTCAGTGTAATGGCAGCAGTGTCAAATTCATGGGCTGTGTTTACACTGTGCTACATTGTTATGCTAAGTGCAGTAAATTTCCATCAAGATTACTTTCATAGGAGAATGCAGAATGAAGTATCCCCCAAAGTGTGCTTAAATTCAGCTTTTTGGTCTCTTCTAGTAGAGTATCTGAAACAGAAAAAAATCTCATTTCCAGGCTGCAGGTCTAGGTATACAGGTGGGCTTACTCTAGTGGTCTCACAGTGGTTTTGATACAGCAGTTTGGCATTAGTGAGTCTAGTGCTCAAAGTGACATTGCCAAGAAAATAATGGGATTTTAGTATATGCTCATCTCCTTCTGGCTGTCCATCTAGCTTGCAGTCTTCTGCCATAGCTTTCAGAATTGGACCAACACTGGTGTGAACAGTGCTGTCATGGCCAGGATGGCCTGCCCTGCATTATCCAGTTTGTGCAAGGACAGTAGGATGCCATCCCAAGCAGAGAAGCTTCTACATTAATATACAAGGCTGTGGAATTGACAGAGCACTGCTTCCAGGGGGAATGCAGAATGCCTTTTTCTCATCTGTAACCTTTATGCTTTGAAAGTTAAGAGTCTTCCCAATGTGTATCATATTAAGAGCAAAAATATTTCTAAAATAATTTAAAAAATCAAACAAAACTACTTTGTTCTCAAATGATTTAAGCCAAAAATCATTCACTGGTATAAGTTAATGAACTTGATAGGTCTTTATAAAGAAACTGTGCCTACAGAGATACCTCATGAGCAATCCCAAAAAACATACTCTTGCAATACTCTCTGCTTCACAGACATTCACACACACAGAGACAAAAAAGGACACTTGTGTGTTTGTGTCCTTTCTCACTCAGGCCTTTTGAAATTACTCAATTCACAGCTAGAGACTGTTTTCATACAGACCACATTTGATTAATGAGGCCAGCTCACATTAGTCACAGTTCTTTCAAGAAAAACTTTGATAGGGACCATCTGTTGGAGTCTAGTAAAACTATACACACATGCAGGCTAAAGCATTAAGCAAAGTATCCAAAGAGAGATTAAGAACACAAAAACAGGCTGTGTTCTGAATTAGTTCCTCTAATCTGCTCAAAAGTGATTTGACATCAATAAAAGCAAAACCAGGGTGATTTGCTTTCCACTGCTTCTCAGATAAACTTTAAATTCAGATCCTGCATTTTTTTTCGCAGATATTGAATAAAATGGCCTTTTTTTTTTTTTTTTTTTTTTTTTTTTTAAGTACTGTGTTAAAGGCATGTAGTTTTTGTTTAAAAAAATCCCCAGCTTCATGCCTTAAATTCCCTTCCAAGTCAATAGAAGTGAAGGAGGATGTGAACTGCAGCATGCTGCACAGAAGTCACCTTCATGTCTTCCTGTGGCAGGCATTCTTCATAAAAGTCCTGACCCAGCTGAGTCTCCAGGTTCCTGTGAACCCTGTAAATCTGACTGTCATAGTGAGAAGCCTGCCCATCTTGGTCTGATATAAAAAAGTAAGCCATGCCTGGAAGCTTGTGGAGGGTGGAGAGGGGAATGAACAAATGAACTTTTTATGTGGATCAGGTTCTTTGATTTTCTATGCTGGACCTTCTGTAAGACAGACTTGTAGAACTCCACCAACAGAGTCAATAGTGCATGTGCTGCATGTCCAAGAGGGAGATCAAAAAGCCAGAGATTTCAGGCTTTGGTACACAGCAGGTGGAATGCTACCAGCAACCTGGAAGGCACTCTTACATTTTATGTAAAAACTGATGAGACAGTTTGGGTGTGAGTTTGCTTGTGTACAAAGAAAAAAAGCAGAGAATAAACATATATTTGATTTTTTCCCTTTCAGTCCTCAAAGGTTCTGCAAGTAGATTAGAACTTTTCAATTGGGATCACCCTGAGTATTCTGATAAAAACTTTAGCCATAATCAGTATATTGGAGTGCTCAATTTGAATTGTCAGATAAATAGCTTGGTTGTGAATATTCACAGAGACTACAGGGGCAAGATTCAAACTTACTAGCTCTTAAAATCAAGCTCATTATTTTCTGTGAGCATTTTTTAATCAGTGAAAATTATGATTAGTACAATAGTTTGAACAAGAAGAATTAAAATAATATGAATGCACTGAACAGATGTTCCATGTAAGTTTTGATCATTATTCCTGTATGGCATTGTTTCTGCATCACATGATCATAGTTTACTGTGGAAATGCTTCTTTTTTTTTGTTCCTGTCTTCCAGATGCTAGTACCTGCAATGAAATGAACTAGATGCTTGGTTGTCATCCTTGACACTTTTGTTCAACTAAAAACCAACATCCTTTAGGATATATCTGTTACATGGGACAACTGCTGGAATAAAAGAGAAAATTGGTTGGAGAGATACAATGTCTAGAAGGGGCCTGAAGAATTATGCATTAAGCATAAGATTTCCCAACATTTTAAAAGTAATATGTCATAGAAAGTATATAACAATAATCAAACTTGAAGAGAGAGAGCGAGAGAAAGAAAAACAACATGGAAAAGTTATCTAAGCAACAGCTGTGGCTTGGGTAGCCAGGAGGATTTAGATTCATAAAGGTTACAAAGGCTTTAAACAAAGGGAGGGCATACCTTGTCAGCTGTATAAATACACCCACTTTTCCTGCCTGTTTCTTCCACTCATAAGTTAATTCTTTTTATGTGTCTTGCATCTTAGTAAAACAGAGCACCGTATATTACTGCTTCTATTATTCTTAATTATGTTCTTTCTTTCTCCTTGGACATCTACTGTTACACTCTTATTGAGGAGGGCAGCAAGGGAAAAACATACTGGACTTGATGCAATTAATTAGAGTATAATTCTTAATTAAGTATTTCTCCAACATTCTTGGCAACACTGGAAATAAACTAAGGCTGATTCAGAGAGGAGGCTCTATCTGGATAGATCTTACCACTGCAGCATCTCAGATACAAAAGTAAATTCTTAATATATGAACTGTGTTTCAAAAGCAAGCAAATACCAAGTGACTAAAAATACAGAGAGGTCAATGCAGACCTCTGTTTCTATTCCATGCCAGGAAAAGAATATTAAATGCAATCACTGCTGCTGAAATGACCTGTAGTCCCCTGTGCTTATAGTACATGTCCAAAGAATGAGCAGCTATAGCTTTGCTTTGCTCCTTGCCTCCTCCATACCATGTTCAATTCTGTATGCTCCTATACAGTAATTTTTCAATGCTAATCCTCATCTTAGTGAATTTCCTGAGCTCATCTGGCAGCTACTTTCCCAAGACCAAGGCTTCAATGTATTCAGATAAGAATGGACTGGTTCAGAGAGTTCAAATAGTTTCATAAATTCTCTACAAAGCTATAAATCATATTCCTTGATAGCAGTCAGTCACAGTATGCTTGATAACAGGAGAGACACAGTATGCTTTGCCTTATTAAGATTTCCCATGTGGCAAGACAAATTTCATACTTTACAATAGAAATACACAGATGATTTGTACATCTTGGGTGCTTCTATTTGGTCATCTCACTTCTTGCCTGAATGGCTTAGAGCAGATGTCTGGATGACAGCATCACATTTCAGGCACTGGCTTCAGACATTCAGTGGTCTCAAGCACTCTTGAGCCTTAGAGTCATCTTTTATGGAATGAAGTTTAGAATCACCTTCAGCTTCTCATTCATTGCATTATTCCATTTCAGTATCTTGATAATTAGACAGAAATATATATGATTATGAGTCTCCACAAGATCTCTAAATGTATTGCAGCTGATTTGGAGCATTTGTTGTCTTCTTAAATGAACATTTTTGTCCTATAGAACTAATGCTTTGCAAATCCGTGTCTACTTTCTCTTTAATAATATAGTCCACATATTTTATGGGCAAGAATCTAGGTAAAAATTAAAGAAATTTCTTACAAGTATGTAAAAGATTTAAAATCTTTGGTTTCACTATTTATTGTGAAACATGGATTTATAGGACCTTTCTGATAATAAAGAGATGCACTTTTTTAATTCCAACTATAGCTCTTGACAAAACTGTTAGATGTAAGGTGAATAAAATATGGCTTTAACAGACACATTTATATAAATATAGGATTGTGAAACCCACACAAAGCTTGTTTTCTATATTACTACATTACTATATTTACTTTACCTGCAAGGTTTTGTCAGTGGTGTGGCCCCTAAGAGAAGAGACTAAGGGTTATGTTGGACATAGCTGATTCCAGCCAGCCCCACTCTGGCCAACACAAGAGGTAAAAAATGCACCGGTGAGAGACAGCAATTTATCAGGAAAACTGATCAGAAAAAAATCAGAAAAATGTTTGCTCTTGGGCAAATTCAGGAAGTATGTACTTAATGAGTGGACAGTGATGTGGATTGAGTACTGCCTGAATGACAGATCCCAGAGGGTCATAATCAGTGGCACAGGGCCTAGTTAAAGCTTGTAATTAGTAGTATCCCCCAGTGCTCAATATTGGGTCCAGCCTTGTTTAATTTACTCATCAGTGCCTTGGATGAAGGTGCAGATCCCTCCTCAGCAAGTTCACTGGTGACACCAATCTGGAAGAGTGGCCAGTACCCCAGAGGGCTGTGCAGCCCTGCAGAAGGACCTTGACAGGCTGGAAAGATGGGGACAGAACTGTCTGAGATTCAACAAATGCAAGTGCAGGGTCCTGCAGTGGGCAGGAATAACCCCATGGACCAGCACAGCTGGGGCTGAGCTGCTGGGAAGCAGCTCTGTGGAGAAGGACCTGGGGGTGCTGGTGGACAACAAACTGTCCCTGAGCCAGCAGTGTGTCCTTGTGGGCAAGAAGGACAATGGGATCCTGGGCTGCATGAGGAAGAGCATGGCCAGCAGGTTGAGGGAGGTGATCCTGACCCAGGTGTGGCCACATCTGGAGTGCTTTGTTCAGTTCTGGATTCCTCAGTACCAGAGAGACGTGCAGCTCCTGGAGTGAATGCAATGGGGGATGTCAAAGATGATAAAGGGACTGAAACACCTTTTTTGTCAGGCAAAGCTCAGAGAATTGGGCCTCTTCAACTACAAGATACAAATGAGAGGGGACCTCATCAATGTATGTGTGTCTGAAGGGAGGGTGTCAAGAGAAGGGATCCTGGTTCTTCTTGGTGGTGCCAAGTAATAGGAAAAGAGACAATGGGCAAAAGCTGATGCAGAGGAAGTTCCACCTGAATTTGAGGAAGAGCCTTTTTACTATGTGAGAGACCAAGTGGTGAGGGAGTATCCCTCACCAAACAAATTCAAGAATTATTTGGACAAAATGCTGTGCAGAGTGCTGTAGGATGACCCTACTTGAACACAGAGATTGGAGCAGATGACCCACTATGGCATTTTCCAACTGGAGCCATTCAGTGCTTCTGTGAGCAAAATGCAGGAAAAGGAGCCCTGTAATACATCAATGTCAGTGAGGAAGGGTGGGGAGAAGGAGTGAAGAAGCTACAAACATCAGAGACTTCACTGCAGTCTGCAGAGAATATACAGCAAAGCCCCTGCATCCAGTGGCCTTCTGCTGCAGCAGGAGGCAATGCTAGAAAGAAATTACTGCCCATGGAAAACTCAAATTACAACTGCCTCCTGAGAGAAAATGCAGCCTGTAGGAGAAGATACTCTGACAGGACCTGTGTCCTGTGGGGGATTAATACTTAATCTTTTCAGAAGTCTGTTCCTGAAGAATTGTAGTCCATGGAAAAGACTCTGCTGGAACAGAGAAAAAGTGTGAGGTAGGAAGAGTGACAGCAATGCTGTAGTTTGAACTGACTGCATAGTCCACTCCCCATTCCTCCTGTAATGCTCAGGGTGACAAGAAATAGAAGAGACAAGAACAAAGTTAAAATTCATGCAGACTTTAGACAAATAAGAACAATCTATTTTCTTCTTAAGAGAGATGTAGGTATTGATGAGATTAGAACTAATCTAAATATGAACTTCCAGCATTGCACAGAAACATGAGGGAAGCCAAAATTTATTTCTAATTTACTAGTTTTTTTCATGCTTGTTGAGTTAGACAAACTAAAATTACTACAGAAAGGGTATCATAGCTATTCTGAAACAGGAATGACAGAAAAATCACATAAGAAAATTTGCATACAGAAAATTTGTCTAAGAACTTGAATGTCTGTGCTAGTATAAACAGTAAACTGAACATAAAATACAATTCTTATGCAATCATATTTTTTTTAATAAGCAGCATTTTAAGGAAACTTATCAATAGGAATATCCACTTTTTGGTTTCTGTATATGTCTCTGTGTTTGACGGACAATGTCTTCTGATGTTAAAAGGAAACTGGAAAGTAAGATAAGTAATAAGAAATAGATATATGTTCACACATTCAACTTTATAAACAAGTAGAGATGTATTTGAAAAGAGTATGCCAAACATGAAAATGCTCAATCCTGATGTAGCACCAATCTCTGCAACTTGAATTCATCTTTTATTTTCCACAGGAAGCCTTTCATTTAAGGAGAGGGTTCTAAAGAACTGAAATCTTTGAGTCACTGTGTCATTCTGTTATCTCACTGAGCTCACTACTTGAACTGTCTTCTCAGAGTTAGAAACAAGGAATCAGGCCTGCAAAATTTCTGAAATTCCCAACTTCCCTTCTGTTTCTCTTTCACTTTGAAATAATGTACTTTAAAGAATAAAATCGAAAGGAAATTACCATGTCAAATTTTCTTTTGAAGTTCACTCTGCAATGTTATGTTAGACCATGGCCTTGAAACTCTGTTTTTTATGGGGGAATAGTGGCACTGGTGATGGTGGAATATTTTATCCAATAACAATGCTACTAATGCTTCTCACCAGAGTGTGCTCACCATGACTTGGTTTGGCTTTTACAACTGTTCAGCACTGTTATAATGAACTCCAGATATCTGATCTAGCTTAGAATATATTGTGTCCTTGTATTACATTGCATCTGCCACATAGCTGTCTATTCACAATAAGTAGTGGAATTCAGCAATTCTTCAGTCTTACTCTCTTTCAGGCTGCTGTTTCTTCCACTGATCTGTCAGGGGGAAATAATCAAAAATCTAACTAAAAATGTTTACAGTGGTGGAAGCCACCAGTGAAACAATTTGAAGAGAATTTCCTATTCACAACCAAGTCTCCATGTGGGACTATTGCTCTAGAGGGACTGCAGGTTACCTGTATAATTTAAATCAACATCAGAAACAAGGAAATGCACAGAAAAAAAATAAAATTTCATGTCATGTGCCTTCATAATAAACATATTGTAGTGAAAACTAAGGCTGTAGTATCTAAAATGACTTTGTCTTCATCAGCATTTGCTTTGGGAATAATCAGTGTACAAAACAGCCAGTTGCTAGAATATATTTATTTGGTCATAAATGCCCATGGAACTAAGCAGATTGATGAAAAATCAAGATATGGTCCTGTAGAGTATTCATTTATGAAGCACTCAAATTTTACATATGTATTCTCCTATATTTCCTTTATAACAGAACAAGTCACAAAATAAAGAAATTGTGCAATCAGAGAGGTGATATACCTTTGCTGGCAAACAAAACATGCACAAGTACTAACACAGAAATTTTTTTTAACAAGGATGTAAACTATTTTTGCATGGAGACCAGGAATTAGTAAGAATGAGAATGCATAGTCTGTTTCCAATCAAATAGACACAGAATTGGAAAGAAGTCCTAGAAGCTGATGTCATTATAGAAAGTGAACAAGCCTCATCTGTGTACTCAGTGTTAGTCTTAGGCTGTAATTTGCTGTTTCTACTTGTTTCTCCTTTCTTCTCTTTTGAACAGTAACATGGAGTATTGATGAAAGATGTGAAAAAATTGTTCTTTCACTTCATCTCACTTATTCAGTTTGCCCTATGAGGTACAAGTATATTTGGGGTGAAAAAATACACTCCTTCATTAAAAGTGCAGGATGGTGTTTCATGGTAATTCAGAAAGAGCCAATGAAATCCAGCCAAAAATATGTAACCTATGGTAGGTAGAAATTACAAGAAAAATATATTCTCAGAAAGAGTCAAGACAGAACCCATTAGGGTAAATCTAAAATTCATAATAATCCTTTCCACATACAGTTTTTGTTTCCATGGATTCATAAAAGGAAACACTTTGCATTCTGCAAGCAAGGTGATTAGACTCTTTTATGCCACTGAAAACAATGATGCCCATATAATCTAAGCTATTATAAACTAAACTATGAGTAATAGTGTCCCTGAATCTCACTGGAATGCATACTCAGCTGCCTTTTTTGCAGTAAAAAATATGCTGTAAAGGGAAGAATCTACAATAACTGGGTAGATTTAAACTACAGTTTAGTCTTCAAAAAAATCTAATGACCTCTGGGAAATGCTGCAAGACTGATCTCTTTCTGCAGGCATTTCCTCATTCATAAATCTATTTTAATTATGGTCCATGGGCAAAAGTGCAAACTTGGCCCTGATCCACAGCCGTGCTCACTGCTGTCACTTTGGGAGGTTCATGGAAAGATCAAGGATAGTAACTGTAGCAACTAAATATTTAGTCATTATTATTCCTTCAGTAATCTATGGTTACACTCAGCATCTTTAATAAGTGAATGAACTCATTGTTAGCTTACTGCTTCTGCCCCTTTTTTCTCTCAATATCTCTTTTTCTTTCTCCTTAGGGAACTTTGCCTCTTCTTTAGGAAACTGTTCTTTACTACTCTTTATTAGATTTTTTTTTAGCACATTGGTGAAAACCAAATTGCTAACTGGGTCTGAAGAAGAATTATTGCAATTGCTTAACACTGAAAATGAAATGTTATTAATTGTTCTGGTTGCTGTCAGGAATCAACAGGGTATAATAACAATTCACCATTTTTTGAATGTACTGGTTTATAAGGTTACAGATAAAAGTTGATACTGCCATATTGTCATACTGTCATATATTCCACATGATATGCTTTATGTGGAATGAATTACCTGTTGAACCTTATGGTTATAAACACATTTTTTTTCTTAAATAATTGAAAAATCTGAGTGTATACAGTGAGCCACATATATATGCAACATGTTTTTGCCAATGAGGCCAAAAATCAGTCACTTGAAGACTAATGATTTCCCATCTGGTTCAAAAAGAGAAGGAGATACAACATAGACCATGAACTGTCTTATGTTTAAGCCTTTTAGATACTCTTGAGAGATTGTTAGCAATTTGTTTGAAGCTACATATCCATGTCTAATTCCATGCTTTGGCCAAAATCCCTAACTTAGAACAGGCTTACTGTTTTTTAATCTTGTGATCACATTTCTTGACTATATCTTGGCATTACTACACTGCTTTATTTGAAGCTCAGGTGATAGACTACTTTTATCTCCAGAAAAAAAAGCAGTTTTCTAACTTAGATAGTGAATACCTAAATCATCCTCAAAGTCCTTATGAACATAATTTTAATTCAATCTTTGCAATCTTTTTCCTAGAAACAATTTTTAAAAGGCACCAAAAAGTGCTTTTAAAGTATGAGTAAAAATAAAATATAAATTTATCTATAAGTCAAATTAAATAAAAAATAACCAACTATTCTCACTGCTATCTCAGTGAATTGCTTTTCCTGGGAGCCAATTATCTATAAGGACAGAGATTTACCTCAAGAAATAATACTTAATAGTAATTTTGGATGGGTAGCATAATGAACTTCTCATGTTGGCATTTTGAGGACACTTATGTGTTCAGGAGGGTCTATGAAAAATATTTCTCTATGAAGAATTCTTAATTTATGTAGCTAAATCTACTTACATGGCATTTTAGAAGAAAATGAGTAGACTGTTTTCCTTGTGGATCATATTTTTGTAAATCTTAAAGCAGGCACTCCTCATTTTTTTTTTCCAAATAAAACAGGCTGAAACCTAGTGGGAACAACCTGAAACTTTTCAGTTTGTTTGCTATTCATGAAAACTGTTGCCCTTAGACACAAGAATTAAGAAATAAAGGAATATTCCAGCAGTAAAATTCTTTTCAACTTGCAATTTCATAATATTATTTTATGTGCATGTTATTTGATGACCATTCATCAGCCATTTTCCAAAACTAATTATTTGCTATGACAGAAAAGGGAAGGATAAAAAATACTACTGAATTCCAGGAACATGAAACTTTTCAAACTAAAAGCCTTTTCAAGTCTGTTATAATGGTAAATATCAGACAGAAAAAAAAATTAATAAATAAATAGAATAGAATAAATATATATATTATAACACCTTTTTGGCTTGTATTTCTTCTTGAACCTTGCATTCAAGTTAAGAAAACAACCATAAGTCATAAATAAGGCATTAAATGAGCCCTGTGACAACTTTCTTAGTCTATTACTGTGCTTCAGCCTCGGTACATGAAGCTGGGAGAAGAGGAGGGGAGTGTGGGTGCTTAGAGTGATGGTGTTTGACCTCCCAAGTGACTCTTACATGACAGGGATCCTGAACACCTGCCTGCCTTGTTGACTGAATCCCTTGTTTTGCTTTGCTTGCATGTGCACCTTTTTCTTTCCCTATTAGAATGTCTTTATCTCAACCCAAAACATTGTTTACACTGCTGTTTCTCTGCCACATTCCACCATGGGAGAATGAGTGAGCAGCTCTGTGGGGTTGGGATGCTGGCTGGGATTAAACCTTGAAAGCTTTTTGTGGTTTTCTTTTTTTTTTTTTTTTTTTTTTTTTTTCAGTATGCTTCTGTAAATTACATGAAAAAGAGAACTTACAGTGAACACTAACAACATTTATGTTATGTGGAAGCAGTGTTATAAAATTATGCACCCTGGAGATTTAATTAATTTCTATTCCTTTGTACTAAGATAGGACCATATCATCATAATTAGTCAGTTCTATTGTGGTACTCAGAGATATTTAAAATTTCAACTAAGGCTTTTTCTGCAGACTCTAAAGTAAATTAAATCTTATCTCTTAATTTTATATCTTTTTCTTTAGTTTCCTTTCTACCTGATGTCTTAGTTTTACTTAACCTTAGATTAAGATCTAAGTAGAAATATACTTCTGTCTTACCTTCTTTTTAGATCTTGTGAAGGGTTTCAGCCCTTCTAGCTGCAGCTTTTTTATCATATCCTGCCACATTTTCATGAATCACATCTTTGAGTTCTTTTAATGCCTATTCAGATAATATCCTTGATCCAGAAGAAAATTAAAATATATTAAAATTAAAATATATTTAAACATTGTATTGCTTATGAGATTTGTATGTTCTATCCATTTTGTCAGGAAGAAAGGATCAAGTACTAGATTGCATTTGTCAGTACTTTCTATATGCAGATGTTTATTAGCTGCATGTTTGTATTTGAAGATTTCAATGAAGTATTATTTGAATAATATCAGTGTAGTAAGAGGCTATTCTCTGGTAAATTTTGGATTATAGATCCAATACTATTACTCAGTCTGAAATGTATTCTTTGAAGAAAATTGAAATTATTCCTGAGGTAGACATTTGTTGAATTTGAACTAATATGTCAAAAAATCACAGTATCATGATTTAATGGGACCAATATTCCACTCTTTCTTATGGTGAACACAAAATTTAATATTAGTAAGAATGGAAATACTGGCTTCCTGAATTTTTTGTGTTTGCTCTTCCAAACATACAGTAAAATTATCTTGTAGTATCTCAGTACCTTTTCCTGTTAGAGATTGCCTGAAAAAAGTGATACTGATAAGGTTCTGCTGTGCTTGAGTACCCAGATATACCTTCCTGATCATTGTGTGAAAATTGAATGTACAATATGTGTCAGCAGAAAAAATATTCCTTGTAGGATACACCAATTTAAATCCATTATCCTATAGTACAACTCTCAGATAGTACGTACTTCCTAATTTTTGAAACTCTATTTTTTAATTATAAAAACAAAAAAAAACACCATGAAAAAATACATAGCAGCTCATAACTTTCTGTCCCATCAGGAAGACTGAAACAAGAAATACAATGTTCTTAAATTTCTTCCAATTAACTATAAGAAATGTTCATTATATTATTTTTCTGAATTTCCTAAGCTTTCCTGATAACATTTCATCATGACATGTAAGCAGTTTGTGTACTTACATTTTGTTTATGAGATTTTCTGTTTAGATCTTGCTAATACTCTCATTTTAATAACAAGAAGATTTTGATTCCTGCTCAGTGAATTCAACCTTTCCTTTGTCTAATCTGCATATGAGAGATTAAAGTGATTTCTTTGAAATGACAACAAAGAGAACATAATGTTCCATACCTAAGAACTAAGGATTAAAGGAATGTGCTAATTCCATTTGTGAGAAAAAAGAAGTAATTTTCCTGCTCTAGTGTGTGTATATGTCTCAGCATGATTACTTCAAATCAACGACTCAGTGTGTTTCCTGTATTTGGCCAAATCATTATTTTTTACTGAAAAACTGATTTTTCATTAATAACAAAAGTTAAATACTTTCATATGAATTATTGCTTTAAACTATATGAAATAAAATGTAGCTGGACTGAACAGAATTTAATAAGCTTACATAATTTGCTGTGTCCTTGAAAGATTCAACCTCTGTTAGAAGCAGAATCTATCAAATCTCTAAAGTCATTAATTTCTCATTATTTCTTGTCCAAAGCCAGCCAAGACACAATGCAGAAGGCTAGTGCTGTGAACCATCATTTAACACTGCTAATTATTCTGTCAGTCCATCAACATTGATATGTTTCTTCAAAAACATGGCAATTTTGTAAGTACTTAGGTCTCATTTTAAGCAAAGACTCTTTTTTAATATTTTGAATTTATGTAGAAGCATTTTCCAGTTTTCCTCTTCCTTAGGTTGCATTATGGAAAGAATAATTTATTTAAATCAAAATTGACTTAAAGCATGATGGTCAATTTCAGTGTTATCATTCAAGACAAACTGGATTTCCTTAGGAAAAAATAAATTATGTTGTATCAAAAAACTTCCAAATACTCTTCTGCTACTTCATCTAATACTGCTGTATATTTAGTGCTGTTTTTTGTGTCACCTGGAAGTGACAGTATAGTAGCATAGAATAAGGAAAGTTAAGAACCAAGAACTGATCAAGCAAGCAATAATGAAGGAACCTTCTGGACATCTGTACTATTCACACATGAAAGATCACTAGATGGCCAGTTCTAGTTACCTTCATTCACACTGAAAACACACTAATTTTTGACAAATAAAGTCCAGTTTCTACAAATGCCTCTGTTCATTATTGGCACAATCAGCTGCTGGGTGACAGTTTCTGTTGCCTCCGAGGTCCAGGATCCATCCCATCAATTTGTTTCAGAAAAAAGGGAAAGTGAGGCTGGTCATCACCTAGGCAAACATCATCAGGCTGTGTGGGTCCTGGCAGTCCTTGTCTTCTGCAGCAGCAAAACTTGCAAAGCCTGTGCTGTGCCATCACTTTCTGGCACAAAAAGGCACATTTTTTTTCCTGAAGTGATAAGTTCCATAGTTCCTCCCCTTGATACATTAAATGTGTATGGGTATCTCTCTAATGCCACTTTAAATTAATGGGATTAGCACAGGCACCTCCAGTAGTTATTGCACAGGTTTTCACAGATTGTTGGTGTTGGGTTTGCAAACATTTCTAAACATTACTCTTAAATCTTTAATTAAAATGATTGGCTAAAGTTTAAATGAATGTCCATTTGTGTTCATATAAAAACATGCAAAATTCATGAGGATTTTTTCTGGCAATGAATGTAAACTGTATGTTTGCCACAGAGGTAATTAAGGTAATTATGTTTGTGTAGCAAAGCCTACACAATATATTAAATATTAGTTGTTACAGGTGATGCCCAAGAAGAAATGGGTAGAAGAACCACCAGAGATAAAGAATAATATCCTGTAGCATCAAGACCAGCTAATAAAATTTCTGTCCTGCTGGTGTACTTCTGAAACAAATAAACTGCCCTATGTATGGAAGTACCTTAAAGACCTGCAGCAAAGTTCCCAGTAAGATTTCAGTGCACATAAAACACTGTTCATCCTCCCCTTACTTTCTCACCCCTTCCTGCAGGCCAACCTAAATGGGTAGGTAGGATTGAAGCTGCCTTCTAAGAAACTTGAGGCCAAGTTCAAGCTCCTTTATGATTTGGATGAATGTATTAAATTTTAAACATGGAACCCTGTCACATCCTGAGGTGTCTCCTTAGAGCTGAGATCACCTCTGGTGGACATGCAGGTGGTTTGGAACCCAGCTCTTTCCAATGCCCGCCGATGAGAGACTGCAGGAGGCTGTTCTTAGAGGTTTTCATGGTTGTTTATTGTTGCTTATCTCAGGAATGCTTTGTCCAGCGAACAGCAGTTTGCTCGCCAGACGTCCATGGCAGAATCCGCCTGGCAGAGGCAGGACTTATCTTTTATAGTCTAAACTACGTACTAGGTATTTACAAATGACCCCCAATACAATACAATCTTGTTACATGGTGCAGCTCTGTTCTTGTCCAATCTAAAAGTGCCAGCGTGTACCCAGCATGGATGACACGGAGAAGAAGGAGGAAGAATATCCACACCCCCAATTCTCCATTTTGGCCACGTGTCCCTTATCACAAACATTCTAGAAATCTGCTAATTCTACATTCTAACAGTCTAATTTACACTCTATTTATTTTTGTGGCTTGCATTTCTTCTCTCAATGTTGGCAAACTGCTCCAAGGAGCCAAATCCAGCCCCCGAGACACCTGGGTCTCATTCCAGGGTCCTTGGGGACCCCGCCAGGGGGGTCTTAAACCTTCCAAGGAAGCCAGAGGAATACTCTGGACTCCCACATCTCCCCCCTCTGTTTGCACCAAAAACATCTCTTTTACAGCTTTCTCCATGGCATGACAAATGCACTGAATGATGCATGGCAAAATGACGAGAAGAACTACAAGCCCCACTAATATATAAAATTCTACTTTCAAAATTTCTTTTTACAAAGGTAAAAGATCAAAAATGTCAAACAGACCATCCATCCTTGATTTAGTAACTTTCTCAAGCTTTGCCACACCTTTTTGCAACTGTCTTATGTTCTTCTGAGTTGATTTTGAATGATCAGACAAGATCATGCAGGCAGGGATAGCAGCCCAAATTTTGTCCCTACAAACAAAAAACGTTCCCAGCAGTAACTGTGCTAAAACTTGGAAGGATGGTTTGTTTGAGACTATAATACAATTATTATATATACATCTTGATTCAAAGTCACATTCATTGTTTGGTTTTTTGTCAGTCCTGAAACATTAAATACAATGCAGAAGTCCATTCTTGTTGAAGCAAAACATTTCTAATTCTTCTGGTTCGAAAAAGGCCACAGGGAGAAATTGAACCCACACATGTCATCCGTCCACAGGAGCTGTCACAACTCGCATCACCCATGAAGGGATGCCCTCTGGAATGGGCCATTCTCTCACTGGCAATCCCACCAGACATATTGAAAATGGCCTTCCTGGCCTGGAATGTCCCAAACAAATTGTGTCCAACCCCGCTGTCTCTGCTAAATTTCTCCAAACCTTCTCCCTTGGCTGCATCACTGATAAATCTGCTTTGTTATCTAACATAGTTGACGAAAAGATAAGATACAACAACATTTAAACAAACATGTTTCACTGTCAGTCCTTAAATCTTTTATGTCTTGTCTGAAAATGAGTTCACATCCTTTGTCTTCAATTTTGTCTGCGAACTATTTTCCTCACTTCCACGATTGGCTTCTGCTTGCGTTTGGGCCCAATATGGTTTCATGTATTTTGTAGGAATCCATCTCAATCCTTTATCTGTGAAAACACAAGCACAATCTTTTCCCCACATGATTAGTTTGAAAGGCCCTTCAGTTTTTACCTGTTTCTAAATTTCTGATCAAAACCAAAGGATTTTCTCTTAGCTTTGCTCTTGTATCATTTGTAAAATATCTTATAATTGGTGGAGTTCACTCTAAAAAAGAACTATTTAAGAAGCTTAATACATAATAAAACTTTTGTTCAATCACATGTGAGGCATAGCTTCTGTCTCCCCCCCCTTTTTTTTTTCTCTAAAATTGTTCATAAAATGATGTCAACTAGAATATAAATGTTTTTTCAGTTTTCCACAGAACCCCACCACAACAATATGAAATACAAAATGTGCTGTGTTCTAAGTCTACTTTTTTATTGTTTTACTGTTTCATGTTTTACAGTGATTCTAGCAGCAGCTTATATCTAGACTAGTAAGAAATGTGATTACAGTAAAGATTCTAAACAAATTAAACAAACTGAAGGTAAATAGATGGGCAATATCATGTATTGTGTAGCTTAGTTTCTGGTACTGTTATAAAGCTGCGTGAAGATAGAAGACTGAACCAGTAGATGACTTTTAGTTTTTATTACTATCCTCTACATTAAATATTATGCCATTGAAACTTTATTATATACACAGAAAAAGCTGGAATGTAATAATGTATGTTGGACAAAGTACAACTTATCCCAACTTGCTTCATATTATGTTATGAGTAGCATGTAGTAATAGAGTGCTATCCATGACCTGTATCCTCCATGATTCTTTGTGGGCCTTTCATCATCATGGTCATAACATAATGAAATGGATATAAGTTAATTTCACCATGTATTTTGCAGAACAAAAAGAAATATAAAGTTTGTTTAGTAAAGAAACTTTTTACTCTGCACTCAGTGGGAGTGATCCCAGCACAGTGATTGCAGTTCTCTGCTGTCTTAAATAATGGATCTTCCTTGTGATTTCTAGCCAAATTATTTTGTCAAATTCTGATGCATAAATTAATTTCTTATTAAAATTCCTCTCTTCCCACGGCTAGAAGCTGAGAGGTCTGCTTCCCTAATGACAGAAATAACCCCATGTCTGACCAATCATTTCAGAATTCAAGGCAAAGAAAGCCTCACATAATGAGCACTTTGCACTCCACTGCTCTGTCAATTTGCTACTTTTTCACTTTTCACTTTGTCCACTCACAGACTGACAAGCCAGTTTAAACAAGCACAGGTATACACTGCTTCTTGGCTTGGGTAAAATGTCATCATTCTGACAGAAGTTAGGACCATGAAACTAGCTTGGAAAGCAAACAAAACACAGGTAACATCACAGTAATGCTGAAATAACAAGAAAAAGCACTTGACAAGATTATAAGTCGGAAATTCCTAAAAATTAGTCTTGTCCCTAGAAAAGAATTGTGAAATAAAAAGCACATATTATGTTCAGCATGTAATCAACCAGATAGTTCTTTAAAGGACTATATTGGTATGTTGATTTTCTAGTGGACTTTCTCCTTGGGAATGAGACAGTTTATATCCTTTTATTCTAGAAAATTTTTAAAAATAACCTTTGAAAATATTTCACTTCTTTCTTCAGGTATTTGCTAAAGCTGGAGATATATCACCTTTCTTTTTTCTCCCCCTCTTCCATTTTATTTTTCTTTAATAAATATGGTGGAGTAAAAAGTGAGTTTACAGTGTCCAGCAGAGCTGTTTTAGTAAGCACAGTTAGCATCTGTAGGTGACCAGCTGAGAGATTAATAAAGCTATTTGAAATAGGAAATTTAAAACCATAGGGATAGCATTATATGGGTGTCATAACTGCATGAAAAATAAACAGGCACATCCACTGGGTTTTACAGAGGGGAAGGAACTGGGAAATCCTTTAGAACAAAAAGTGGATTGCTTTCAATGCAGCTGCTGAAATTTTGCAAAGCTGTCTTTAACAAGTCATATGTCTTATCTCTCTTCTATTTATTTGCACTGTGAGTATACAGTAAGAACAAAGCAAACATTGTTAGCTTTATGTTGACTTTCTGCTGTACTTATATATTGTAAGGAAGGAAGAATCTGATAGAAACAAATGTTACTCATAGACTTTTCCAGATGAGGAAAATCCTGTGTGATCCCTTTTTGGTAGGTCCAGCCACTTCACCTACACTACTTTCACATCTTCTCTTCCATTTTGTCACACAGTTTCCTGAGTTGGAAAGGGATGTTTCAAGCTCCCATTGCTTTAAGCAAAATTCACTGTGGTAATATGTATGATGCTGAAAAAATGTAAGTATATCTCTCAAAGGAAAATGACTCCTTGATTTTTAAAATTTGAATTTAACTTCAGAAATAGAATGCTGTGAAGGTTCATTGACTGCTCTTTGCAAAGCACCAAAGCAATGGACATGTACCAAGTATTAATTTTTACAATTACCATAACATAAAGAAGAAACAGAAATATTCAAAAGCTAGAAATGCCCTGCCCTAAATTTTCAGTCATTACCAATCTTTAATATTTTGCAAAAAATCCTTGTAATCCAAAAAAAAAATTATAAATTCCTATTTATAAAGAGCCTGTAAAATTTAACATCAAAATAAACAATAAACTGTTAGTTAGTAACTCCAGCCCTAATGAGTTCTAATGGATCTTCTTGCACAATTACAGTCTGAAATATTAAATTGATGCAGATAAGCAGCAGTCATCAATCATGAAATCTGGGGTGCTCTTTAAAGCCTTTATTTTCATAATATTTTTCTCTAAATAACATATTGCTGCCCAAATAGCTCTGCAAAGACTTTGCTCTAGTTCCCAAAACAGTGAGGTTTTAGGGGTTTCTACACATCAGTGCTAATTTTCTTATTGGTGGAGACACAGGGCAAGTTGTATGAAAGGCCATGAGTTACTGGTGTTGCAGGAGGACAGAATTTTTTTTTTTTAGAACTAGGAAGAAAGTAGATTTAAGATCAAATCAATTTGCAGGACCTATCTGTGGACATGCACTGCATAGTTTATGTGAGGAGGAAAACTTGTTAATTTATGGACTAACTTGTTAAATTATGTTTGAATAAGATTTGATCTGTATCTCAAGTTGAATGCTTAGTGCCTCATGGGTAAGTTTCAGGAACTTTACTTACTTCTGTTCACAAAGTAAAAGAGCAGTCAGTTTGGGTCATCAGAAATACAAACACAATACATGCTTGTGTTGTAGAAGCTAGATGGACAAGGTGGACAGCATAAAAATAACTGCCTGTAAGGCTGAAATTACTGTTATTCTTCACTTATTGATGACTCTGTATACCTTTATCTGGAGAGTTCTGTAGGCTCCGAAACTCTGAAGTCTGATATTCTTCTAATTAACATTGGCATTTTCTGCTTTGAGTGTGGATGAGCTAGTACATGTACAAACCACAGAACTCTAAAGACAGATTGCAAAGACATGGAAAACAAAAACTCTGTGTGGGCATTGGTTTCTGTGCAGCTTTGTTTTTCAGATAAAAATCCACACCTCAAAAATGACTATATGCTAAATATGATCCAGATTATCACAGGTGGCAACTCACAGAGACAGGGAAATGAAGGGCTGTAATTATAGTTATAATTATGCATAATGATATGCACATTGCTGCCTTAATACACAGATCCCTCATTGTGCAAATGGGGCACAAAACACCTTTGTCTCCTTTAGGACAGACAGAATTTCATCTTGAATGGATCCTTTGAGAAACACTTGGGAGATATGTAAATAAATACTGGACCATTTATTTTCCAATGTGGACATTATGGACTTCTTTCATACTAAAATTGCTGCCATACCATAGTCTCCTTGAGAACATGACATAATAGGAAGGATAATTTGTCAAGTCCCAAGGTGACTTTTTAGACACTGTGTAAAAAAAAAAAATCCTGTGCTGTAGGGATAAGGAGGCATAATGAGGCAGGGAAGCCAAATGGAACTCATCCTACACAATACAGCATGTTTGATTTAGAAAGTGAATTTTCACCTTTGCTGTCAGATTCTGCTCACATGAAAACAATGAGTTGAATTTTTAGATCTTTTCCCTTTCCTGCCTGAACGCTGGAACTTTTGCAGCTTTTTTATCACAAAACATTTTCCTTTGGCAAAGATGATATGTGTCTGTCATTGATGCTGCAGTGGTTCCAATGGGTGCTCTGGACTAAGACACATTTGAAAGCTCATTGGGTGTGCAAAAAACCAGGTATTACTCCTCTTAAAAAGCTCACTAGCTCATAACATTTTTGAAAGAAAAAGCACACCATGACTTTGACTGCTGGGACTACACATCATCACTGCACAAGGAACTGTGGTTGCTTGAAATGGAGGCAGTTCTGGTAGAACTTGCTCATAACTGTTTTCTCTACAGTTAGTTTGCTCAAGACATATTTCACATTAGTCTGGTAAAGGAGAATGTGTCTTGATATGCCAGGTATAAATATAATGTGGAAAACATGGGTCATCTTTGTAACAACTGCAACTAACACTTGTTTGACAGCATGCTTCCTGAAATATTCCAACCTCTCAGGTAATAGGTAAAATTGTCACCTACCCTTCATCAGAGGTGGTGAACCTCACAAAATTTGATCAAGATTCATTGGAAATAAAGGAGACTTTTCACTGTGCAGTGTCCCTCACAAAGTGAATATTCCATGCATGCTGAGTGTGATTACACATGTCATATCTGACTGGCAGTGCCTAGGGTAAGATTTTACCTATAAGGGGTAGCAGTGAGCTCAGACAGAATAAAAAGTAACATTTACTTCCACTGAAAATCCTGCAGAATCTCAATAAACTATCTGGAAAATCTCATTTAATAGCATTTGGACTTTTAGACAGCCTGGCATCTTCAAATAAGATCCAACTGCCACAAGCTTTAATAAAATATAACTGTTAAAAGACACATACTAAAAAAGTTGAAATGTGAAAGACATCATGCTCATTATTAAGAACAGAGAGAAAAGTCTTTTAGACAGCAGAGATAGAGAGAACATTTTTTAGATTCACAGAACTATACACAATGTCATAGTGGGAAATTAAAAAAGTTTAATTTTACTAGTTTAATTTAATTTCGTGATTGCTGATGTATTTTATTCTTGCTGCAACTTTCTTATGTGTTGTCACCAATGTGAGCTGATAGGTGACTAGTGCAAGATTGCTCATTTGCTCTCTTTTTAAAAATAAAGACAACCTGGAAACCTGGTCTTCCAGCTGTTAAAGAGTAAAGAGATCACCATCTGCTGAGATGACTTGGTGCAACAATCTCCATTTAGTTTGTCCTTCCAAAGTCAAGAGTGTGATTATTCTATAATTCTCACATCTGATTAATTCTTAACTATGAACATAATTACACTCTCCAGAAGGTAAATCACTCTTATAAATCAGCTGCTGCTGACAGTTGCCTCTTCTACATACTGCAGTAAAGTCAGTCTCAGATTGTACAAACAGATGATTGTTAAAACACACATTTTGCAGAGGCTCTACTCATTAATGAATTACAAGTAACATGATACTGCAAGAAAAAAAAAAAAAAAAAGGACAGAGTGTGACATTTATGAATCCTTCAGCTAGTGCAGAAATATTTTTTATGACCACAATGAACAAAGAAAGCAGTGCCTGCACATACAGTCGTACTGCAGTAAGCTGACATGAAGAGACAGCTTGACATTTATGAACTGTAATCTAATATTAAATTGCCAAAGGTGGGCTTGGAACTGTGACTGACTGCAAACAACAAATCAAATAAAAATAAATCAAGTGAAAAAATTGCATAATGCATATTTTTCATATTGCCTCCCTCACCCCCATCCCTGATTTAGCAAAGATATTTTTTTCCTGGTTCTAGCTACTGATCACTTTATGCCCTAACACAAATTTGTAATAACACCATATGACTGTAGTTCCCACTGTAGTTCTCAATTGTATGAAAAGCACTCCAAGGCATTTTTCTTCACGTGCAGAAAAAGTCAATGTTTAATACATTTCTCGTAAAATTTCTCCAGTTTTTCTCAAGCAGGCATAAACTCAAGCTTTGTTAAGAAATCAGAAACTTTTAGAGCAGATTTTCTGAAACATCTAGGACAAGAAAAACTGCATCATCCCATCATACATAAAGTAACAGCTCCCACTGTCTAATCCTAAATGGTTTGAGACATTTGAATCCTGAGCAATGCAAGTCACAGAGGGACAAACTACCCTGACTTAATGATAAGAATTGAATTGGTTCTGGGCTTGAAATTAATTTTTATTTTCCATAGGAGAATATGTACTAACTTTCCTGAACTACCTTTTTTTTTTTTTTTCCCACAGTATCAGTAAATTGCATGAAGTGATTCAGATGAACCCAATATATTTCACCCCTGCCAAATAAATACTCCAATCTACTGATAGCATGAATTGTTTTTTAGAAAGGATATAAAAAAGTATGATAAATCTTTTATTCCTTAGCTTTTGATGTATTATTCACTTTATTGCATTTTCCTTTTTCTTTTTCTGTAGAAAGCTAAATAGTAGGTTTTAAACTCTCTTTGGGTACAGAAGAAATTACTATCACGTGTACTTTTAATTACTTCTGATTCCTTTTCCTCATTCTTTTGCATGTCTGGTTTCCCTAGTGAAATGAAAAAATACTATAAGATAATGAAATCTTTGAAAAATATATTTTCAAATAACTGGGCTAGAATTACCCTTGAAATCAGTGACACTACATCAGGGATGAATTTATTATCTTGCATTTATTCTTTGTATGTAAGTCCACTATCTCAAATCCACAGTTTGAAAAGGAAATGTAAAATAAATGTGCTATATTTTCAGTTAAATCTAGTTAAAGAGCTTAGAAAAAGATTTCAGTTGAGGCTTGATATAAAAGCAACAGATTAAAGGAGATATTTTTACAGAGTGAAATTCTACATAAGAATTATTTTAAAAATTTAAACTTTCCAGACTTAATTTTTTATCTTTTTGTCATAGTTCTATTTGAACTCCTCTAATTGGCTAAGGGATGAAAGTTTAAGGTAAAACAAGTTCTCTCAGAGCAGATTGCACAGGGTCACATCCAGACAGGATCTGAGTATTTCCAGAGAAGAAAACTCCAAAACCTCTTTGGGCAGCCTGTTCTGTCAACCCCAAAGTAGAGAAGATTTTCCTCATCTTTAGATGGAAGCTCCTGTGTTCCAGTCTGTGCCCTTTGCTCCTTGTCCTGTTGCTTAAGACCACATCCTGGCCCCATCCTCTTGACATCCACCCTTAAGATAACTTTATGCATTGATAAGATCCCGTCATTTTTTTCCAGGTTAAACAAGCTCTGCTCTCCCAACCTTTCCTCATAAGACAGATGTTCCATTTTCCTAATGATCTTTGCAGTTCTCTTCTTAACAAATTCCACTTCTGGTTTTTTTTATTCTGATGTTGATATATCATTTGTTGATACTGTATAGGTAAAATAAAATTTAATACAGTAGACATGCTATGAAAGTATATCCAGATACTTCATTCCTCAAATAAGTTAGTTCTAAAGAATATTCAAGACACTAATACAGGAAAGGTAAAATGTAGGTATGTGTAGAAAACTTAGGATTAATGGAAGTTTTATCTAGTTCCTGGTGCTAAAGAAGTTGTTATACTCAGAACTTCAAATGAAAGAGTGTCTTTCAGGGTAAACATGAGAACAAACCTCAGACACAGAGGTGTCTTTCCCTCAGGGAAGCTTTGTAACAAAGAAGAACTTCAAAAATAAAAGGTCAAATTCTGCCCCAGACTGCCTAAAGTGTTTTTCTAATAAGGGATGCTGCATTACACTCTGTTCAAATCTCAGGAACTGAGAAAGTATGTTATAGTGGGTAATGTAGAAGGGAATTCACATTCTTTCCCATAACCAAACAATATAGAATAGCCATGGGCAATTCAGGAAAAATTCTAGGTATCACTCTGCTGGTGAATCAGATACTTCCTTTTCTTATCTTAATCTTCTTTCACTAGAAGTTAGCTCAGCTGGTTAGAGCAGGGTGCTAATAATACCAAGGCTGTGAGATCAATCCCTGTATGTGCCATTCACTTAAGAGTTGGGCTTGATGATCGTTGTGGGTCCCTTTAAACTCAGAATATTCTGTGATCTGTGATCTCTTCAGCAAAGCAGGTGGTATAACCACACAGTGGAAAAGTCTTAATGAATAGTTTAGGGTAAAGTGCTTTAGTTTAGTAGAGTGAAACTGAAATATGGGCACTCTTTCCCATGTGGTGACTGCTGGAGACATGGTCACATATAGACAAGGACAAAGTAGTCCTTGATGGACAGTAACTTTTTTCATATGCTGCAGCAAGGGTCATCAGACCTCAGCTGTCAATGCTGTCAAACAAGATACTCAGCATAAAATGAGGATAATTAAAGCCTGCTTTTTAGTTTTTTGAGAACTCAATTACTGGTAGAGTACAAGATTTTAATATCTTTTTCAGCCATACCTTTTTGGCACTTAATAGTAGTTGCTAAATCAGCCACTGAGAAACTGATGACATCCTTATTATCAGATTTGCACAAAAATTATCAGGGACACAAGATCCCAGTTTATGCATGTATTTTATTGGGAAATTTATACTACAGATCAATATACATTATATATTAGGGAAGAAATGCCACATTAACTGCAAATTTCTTCTCCTTTCTTTCCAGTACTCAAAACAGAGTTAGATTAGATCTAGTGGGAACAGTCTTTTATGACCCATGATGCATACACACATTAAAACAATGGCTTAACTGCAAATACTGTCAGAAAAAAAAAAAAAATAAAAAAAAAAAAAAAAAAGAAGAAGAAAACAGGAATTTCTGATATAAAGACATTTTTTTACTGATAGATGAAAAAAACTTGAAAAAACAAAACTCTAGCAAAGCATCTACTCTCATATTCTGGTCAAACTATTCAGATAATTACACAACAGGTTTCATTCTTGTACTTGTCCCTCTTCTCATACATATTCACTGTTCTCTCTCCAGCTATCCAAGCCAACAAAATGTGCCATTCTCCTATTTCCCACAGGAATTCTTTTCCAGACAGATCACTTAGTCTTTCTGAAACACCATGCAAAACCATATGCAAAAATATAATTCTGGGAAGACCTGGTAATTTTTCCAAGTGTGTTCAAAACTAAACTTTTAAATTCATATCTTAGCAGGTAAAGAGACTTACAGGCACATAAGTCCTACAGTCTGTCTGTCTAACTGTGAAATAAATTATTCTAAAGCCTACAAAAACACCACAGCTGAAGTCTTTGCAAATATTAATGTACAAGATTGCACAATGTCAATCTGTGAAAGTGTGGGTTGCAAA
The DNA here is from genome assembly GCF_029582105.1 of Oenanthe melanoleuca. Lineage (NCBI taxonomy): Eukaryota > Metazoa > Chordata > Aves > Passeriformes > Muscicapidae > Oenanthe > Oenanthe melanoleuca. The sequence goes on from NC_079339.1 coordinate 33,254,212, forward strand.
CTGTAATATTGAGAAGCAAATAAAATAAATATCTAGAAAAAAAAAAGAACAAACATAGGGTTAAAATAAATTTATATTCCATAACAATACATTTGGCTGGTGTAAGAGTAGAAACCTGACACTTTCTTAATCCCAGCATTGGAACTTAAAAAGTATCTTTGTATTTTTCCATAATTAATGTTGACTTTTATGTGACTACAACTTTTTCCAGAATGTACTGAGAAAAGAAAAGAGTCTAAAGTAAAATTATCTGTGTCCAGAAACTTGGGGGGACAATTGGAGGAAGAAGTTGGGAGGTGGAAAGAGAGTCAGAGAAGGAGAGGATTCCTTGGGTCTAGAAATGGTTTTCCCTCCATAGTTTCTGAGGGGAATGCAAGAATCATATTGATACTTCAGTTTGCCATCCAGGAACCAAATGGAGGAGTGATTCTCTAACCTGGACTTTCATCATCTCAACAAATATATCTTTTTGCTTCTAATTTGTGGCTAAAAGCTGAGGAGGAAAAAGTAGTGAACTGCACAGCTGATAGTTTAATGAAGTTCTACTAGTAGAGATTTACATCTTTGTATTGTATAAATGTTCATAAACATCTTCTTAATTGAACACCTAAAGGTTTCTCTGTTCATTTTCAGAAGGTATCCAATTCTGTGCTAGCCTTCTGTGCCTTGTCACTACTGTAGCCTCTGCTAAGTCTCTTACTACTGTGCTTTGTACCATATCCACAGGATATAAGAGACATTTTAATCATGCACTAAATAATTCACATACAGAACAGAAATCAGGTGGGAAATTGAGTCTAGGTAGATAGATTCTATTCTGAGGTAGATAACTTCTAAAGTATAATTCTGCACAGCCACATTTTCAATGTCATTACCTGGTTGACTATTGACTAATACTGGAGCATTTTTAAACAAAATAGTTGGGCACACATAAAATTGCCTTTCTACCAGCAAAAATGTGAGATATAGGTTACATTACTGACAACACTGCATAAATGAATTTCAGAGACAGATAAAGACATGTAATCACACACTCTAGCATGTACTGTATATGTAAAATATTCTAATACAACTATACTTAGCAGACAAGTATTTTCTGAGTTTATTCAATAGAAATAGAAATGTGTAAAAAAAAAAAATCAATTTTGTCCTTGGTTGCTCTGTATGTCTAAAGGGCAACAACCATAAATCTGAATAATTTTTTTTAATGCCAGGATATTTCCAAAGGTAAATCCCTTGGTTGTTATTATTGATTTCCAGCAGCCTCTTTTTTTAATTTAAATGTAAATCTTTTCAACTTTACCCTTTGTATGAATCAATAGCAATTTACCTTGCAGTATTATGCTAGCACAAATGTTTAATACATGGATTATGTCCTTTGACTTGCACCTTGCTATAATAAAAATGAGTTTGGAATAGATGAAGATCAGGTTGGATAGTGCTAGTACTCTGGCACAGCAGCTTGTATCTATTTATAAAATGAGGAATAATGATAAAGCAAAACCTCTTCCAATAAATGTTAATTTAAATTGATATATCTGAAGATATAAAGATATAGAAACTAGAAATTTTGATTAGCTAACATAAGCAGAAATGCAGTTCTCTGTTCCTTTCTTATATCTGTTCATTTAAAATTAAAAATTAATTTTACTAGGAATTCTGACAACTGTAAATGTTTCACTTAAAAGACTCACTTACAAATAGAATAATAAAGTCAAATTCATTTTTATCAAATATTTTTTGATGACTGCACAAAAAGTTTAAAATGTCATCCAGTGTTTGATACCACTTTTGGGATTTCTCCCTAAAGACCTCTAAAAAGTTACAAAAAGTTATGAATACCTAAGCCTTAGTCTTGGTTTGGAAAATGTCCATTTATGGTTTGCAAAGACAAAACAAATAGTGACATTTTAAAGAACAAATCACAGAATGTCTAACAGATCTATATGTGAATATTTTTCCCCAAAGCCACCTTATGTAAATAAAAAATAAGAATCTTTGTAAACCTATGCATGTCCTCAATGATGAATCTCAAAAACACAGCAGTGTGGATTCAGTTCTGGGCTCCACAGCACAACAGCAAATTTATTATTGATAAACTGGGGCTTTCATTTATTTGTTTTGTCAGCTCTCTTTTTTTTCTAAATGAAACTGGAGATACCACCAGGTTAATTTCAGGATTCTAATCTGGAATAGCCTCTTTGTCTCACAAAACTTGCTGAAATTCACGAGTTTTGTGTGATGCAAAAAAATGGGCTGCTTTAAAAGAACTCCTCTTGGAAGATGGCAGTTTTCCTTAACATCTGGGATGTGTTTGCTGTAGCAAACATTTTAAAGTCATTAACTAACAATTTTATTACGTTTGAAAGATAAAACAATACAGGTTTATCATAGACTTTATTCAAAGTTCCTCTTGCTTTCCATATACTAGTTGGACTGTCACCACCTACAGTGTTGCAACTTTTTTTTGTTTTACTTGTTACTTGTTTCATAAGAGGATAAAAATGAACATCTGTGAACAACTTATGCCAAAGTACTCTGGACCAAACTTTTCCAAACATTGTTATTACTGCTATGAGAAGAAGACCAAATAGGAATGGAAATACTCAAGCAAGTAAAACCCACCAAAAACAAAAAAACCCCACACCAAACACTAGAAAAGAAAGCAAAACATAATGTTGGAAGAGTGAAATTCTTTTTAAACCCTTTGGACACTTTTTAAATTTAATATTTAGCCCAATGTTACCAATTTATTAGAATTGTAAGGTACCACTGGGGTCAAACAGATGTTTCTGCAGGAACAATATCATGGCTCACATGTAAAATATTTTCTTTAGCTCACCTGCCCTTGAAAACAATAAAGCCTACATAATCACATGCAAAACAAATTCTGTACCCCTTTTTTCTGGCTTGGACCAGGACAGAATTAACTCAGTCATCTTTGGAAGGCTTTGGTTTGCAAGCAGAATAGTTAGCCAAAAAAAAGAAGGAACAATATAGATTCCACAGTCAAAGCTGACATTGTGAAGCCCAGTACAAAGATTTTAAACATTTTATAATGTCATCCTGTAACAAAGAATAGCAAACAATTCTTCTGTTTATCATCTGCAGTATTCCTTATCTTCTCCACCTCAACTGCACTATAATTAGAAGAGAAAAAAAATCTATGAGGATTGAAAAATATTTTTTTCATATGACCTCTGTTATTTTTTCCTAATCCTTCTATTTAAATTATATTTTGGTAATAGTAAAATTTTCCAGAACATGAAGAATCCACTAGTGGTTCAATTCTGAGAGATTTTTAAAGTGTGATTGCAATGACAGAATCACACAAAATCACAGAATATGCTGAGTTTGAAGGGATCTACAAGGATTATCAAGTCCAGCTGCTGGCCCTGCACAGGATGACCCAAGAATCCCACTCTGTGCCTGTCACTGTGCTGTGACCACTTCCCTGGGGACCCTGTTCCAGCGCCCAAACACCCACTGGGTGAAAAACTTTTTCCTGATATCCAACCTAAACCTCCCTCAACAGTTTCATTTCCTTGAGTCCTGCCTCTGGTCATGAGAATGAAGAGATCAGTACTTTATTTTAATAATATATAGAATTTTCCAATTTTAGCAATAGAAATGAAAAAGTTATGACATTCAGAAACAATATTATAAAATGAAACCTAATAATAATATGGGAAACAAATAATAGGTCCTAAAACCTTTGTAGGAGTAAATGACAGAATGTTTTACAGCTGCTTGAATTAAGACAGATGTGTTTTTCATGGTCTATTGCAGAGATAGAGGAAGGATATAACCCTTTGTTTAATTGTAGATGTGAAAAAAGCACTGTACACTATCCATGTCTGGTCTTAAATCTGAAGTACTGACAGTGGAAACTCTGCAGGCATGTAATGTAACTACCTTATTTACCACACAGAATATGACCAAAGACACTGTTAAATTGGATCAGGTTACAGGAAATAGAACTACAAAAGAGAAAAGATCAGCAAACTGGAAAAATGAAACAGAAAGAAGAAAACCCTGTAAAGAGGTTGGGGCTAATAAAAAAAAGAAAATCCTCACGTAACTTTGGACTAAGATTTACATTAGCTTTTTATTTTTCATTTATGTAAGGTAATAATTTTCAATTTGTGTGAAAATAAATATTTTTAAAAAGTAAAATGTCTATCATATGAAGAGAAACCACAAATTATTGGAAAAATACATTCTTGTCTCTGCATCCTGCTTTGATGGTGTAAAAGGCTGTTAACAACAAACAATAACAATAACAATATGCAAGTGTTTTATATCTTCAGAATAAAATCAGTGAAATAAAGGGACACAGTAAAAGTCAATAAAGGTAAAAGAGCTGCTGATTTGCCATAGTGTCTTTGCTGGATGGGTTGGGATGCCTGCTGCCTCAAATATTTCATTCAATTTACTGAAATCATCAATATCTAGCATAACAACTTGCAATAAGGTAAAAAACTTATTCTATAATCTCATCTTTAACTTTTAAATTCATGCAGGGTACAAGATCTCTAAAAAGACAGCAGGCATGAGAGCTGCCTGGGGCACATCTAAGAGGTTTAATCATTTCTCATGTATCTCAAAAAATTATACTGATTTGGAAAAAAAATAGAAACAAACCAAATTTCAAACTTCCTGTAGGAACAAAAGGAGAGGATAATATGATAGGATCATATGATAGGATCATATTGTATGATAGGAAAATATGATAGGATCATAAGATCACCAATATTCAGTAGAAGAATATTATCCACACCCATCTTTCCTAATGTGAAATGTTCAAGCATTTCTAAAGAGATCAAAATCGAAATAAGAACATGTGACCAATTTATACAACATTATTTCTATCACTAGAAGCAATTAAAAAATACTAATGTCAAGGTCCAGTGAAGGACTGGGGACAAACACTGAAAATTGCAATCTAGAAGTTTCTACCCAACCTGCCACTGAAGCTTTAATGGTGCTTAGGCTACATCCTTGTCCCACTTTTTGACTGCCCAGTGTCTTTGAAACTGGACTGGCATTTCTGCACCTGCCCCCTTGCCCTGGTTTGGGTAATTAAGTACATATTCTGTCAGAGTTTGCCTTTCTCATCAAGTGAAAGCTAAGGATATATTCATTTCTGTTCTTGGTGCTCAAGAGAAAGTGATGCTGCTGTTGCATTCTCTCAGTTTCATTTTGTTCCAACACAAACCAAAGAAAAATTTAAAACACAAGAAATAAAGCTGATAAAACTCAGTTGATAAAACATGCTGAAGACCGAATATCCTCACAGTTTGGAAAATACACATATAGATCCCTTTATTCAGAAGTAGGTTTTGGCCTATGGACAGGAACTGAGAACTGAATGTTTATATTATTTGAGGAAAAATATAGAATGTCCTTACAACTGTAAATGCCTCTTGTACACAGATTTTCAAAACTATTTTTCTATAAGAATGCATTAAGTCAAATCACAGTAGAATTCTAATATTTTTCTAATTCCACAGACCTCCCTCTTGCTAGAGATAATATAAATTGTTTTACTACAAAAACTTGTTAAGCCTTTCTTAGGTGAATTTTGCTTTCTAGCAATCTTCAGTAATAAATAAATATATATATATATTTTAATCACAGTAAGAATAAGTGGTTTCAAGACAAACATTAAGCAGCTGGTGAACCCCAGCATTATTCACCATTCCATGACATATCTAATTATTAAAACATCAAATGCTACAGAATTATTCTTTTACTACTTTTTATTCTCAAAAGGGATATTACTTTTTTATTTGTGTTTTCATTACATGAATTCAGTGTAGACTCTGCTACAAATCATTATTTAAAACTTTCCCCTGCAAGCAACTTCTTTTAATGGGGAAAAATAAATCAAGAACCAGTCTTCCAGTAGCCCAATGCTGTCAGAAGAAAGTAGAAGAATCATTTCCCTCAAAACCTAAATTAATGCAGACAACCAGCATGTGTTTTGTGGCTACAGGATTTGGAAAAAGGAGAAAGGCTTTGAGAGTGAGAGAAAACATAAACATTCCTATAGTGTGATATATGTATAGAAGTGAAAAACAAGCAAGTCTGCCAAATTTTTGAAATAATGCAAGTTGGAATAAAAGGGTTAAACATTCTCAAGTAACTAGGCACAAAGCCAGGGGAATGTTGTGGTACAATAGAATTATAAATTAGGTGTCCTGAACTTATTCTAGCATAAAAAAGGATACATTATGAACACTAAGTACTTACAAACTGCTGCTGACTAAGATGGTTGCTAAGTGTGTCAATAAAAAATACAACTGGTAACTTATATTTTCAGTTTATGTCAGATGTCCTTGATAAAGTCACATGAATCCTCTCAAGGGAGGGGCTTACTTCCCACACACATACAGAGAGAGAAAAGAGCAAAACAGAATCTCTTCATTCAAGGCAAGAAGCTGTCTCTAAAGGATAGTTACAAGAATGCAGACATGTGTAAGAAAGAACCATAAATTAGCAGGTGGAAAGAATGGCAGATAAAAGGGCTATTAAATGATTTTGTGATAGCTAACTTCTCAATAGAGTGGAGTGAAACCAAAAGCCCTGTGTAAGCATTCATGCATGGAGAAGATGCATATTTGAGAGAGTTTTAGGTTGGGGGTGAGAGGTGAAGGGGACATTAATTAGAGACTGTTGCCAGGCAAAGTATATGAGGTAAATTCCCCTCTGATGTGGTGTTTCAATGTACAGACAAAAAGTCCACTCATCTCAAAGACATTGCTCTAGTCCCTTCATTGCTGTATAAACATGGATTAGTCATGCCACTGAAGCTGTTATATATCCTGCAGGTTTTAACAGGAGGGAAAGGAATCCTTACAGCAAGGAGAAAGAAGGTGAAAAAGACTGGAAATACATTAAGATGCCAGAATGTAAATAGTTTCCTCTCTCCTGAGTCTCTTACACATATATCTAAAGTAAATGTAGTTGCTCAGTGAAGCCAGTGATCTTATCTCTTGTTTTCAGCAGTCCAGTGCAGCCCCAGAGGCACACAAAAAAATTAGTGCTCATTGCTGTTATCTTTTCTTACCTAAAGAAAATGCAGCATTGATGAATAAGAGGAAAAACCTTGTGCATGTCTGATAAGACAGCATCCCTTCCAGCAGTCTGTGTCTGTAAAGTGCAAATGAACACATTGGAAAAAAAAGAATTGAAAGTCTTAGTTTTGGGGTAAATTCTTTGAAATTCAGAATATAAGGAACTTCAGGTAGATCACTAAAAGCCTAAAGCTACAATCCTTTGGAAAATTGTATCTAGGACATCCAAAAGATGAAGTGTCCTAAATCAGCAGTACATTCTGAAAATTTTTAGTGTCTTCATTCAATATTCACAAAGCAAAGGTAAAGACAAAGGCACACTGAGCCAGCTATTGGATTGAAACCAGTATTTTGTTTACTGAGAGAAGCTACATGATCTACCCCTTCAAACTGAACCTCTGCCTTAGACATAAAGGATTAGAGAGCAGTAGCAAGAATGATTTGCAAAGATGTAGCTGCATGTCTTGACATGCTGTAGCTCATTACAGTCAGCTGCATTACTCTTATTTTTATTTCCTGTAAATGTAAGCTTTCATGGAGTTCAAAAGAAAATACAATCTGAAGACTTTTTTTTAAAGCATGTGGGCAAAAAAAAAGAGGAGCCTTGCTGAAGAAAAAGAGACATCTTTCTTTTCTGCTATTCACTTTGTCTGTATTCACATTTATTTCTCAATGAGCAGTTTGCTGAAATCCCTAAATTGGTGAGACATGAAAAGTTGTCTCATGAACCATCTAATTTTAGGTAACCAGGTAAATGTATTGTCTTCTTAGCTACATAAAGTTTTCATCATTTACAGAAATGGTCTAAATTTATATGAATGTTGCATTGTAAAGATACTCTCAAAACTCACAAAAGATCCAATAACAACTTGATTTTCTGAAGCATTGAAGGGAGCAGAAACACTTGTTTAAATTCTCCATGCTATTTACTTTAGATGAAGGTGGCACAGTAGGTGACTTTGCTGTCATTGTAGTTTGTGATGAGTTAGTGAAATGAATTCAGTGACCCATAAGGTCATGCTGAACTCTCAAAGCACAACCAAAATGACTATTACACTGCACATTCTATACTGGTATGTTAGAATAAAAAAGCCACTACAACTTTGTAACCTGCATATTTACCTGCAGAAAATTGATATAACAAAATCATGCCTAACTCTACAGAAAGGTTTATATATATATATATATATGTATTAGCATATATACTAAATTCTGTATGGATATAATATAGGAATGAAAGCTTGCCATCATTCTAGACCAGCTGCAGTTTAAGCTTTTCGCTTGGCACTGTAACTCAGTTATTCTTATTTACTTTATTTATACATTATGTATTTATTTATTTATTTAAAGCCATTTTGCAGCTTTAAGCACCTGAGTTCAACATTGTTCAACACTGACTCATTACTTTGCTGTCAGTGCAATGCACAACATGCTAAGGAAATTAAAACTGTTCCTGAAGTGCCTTTAACTGTTGGCTCAAGAACAGAAGTAAACAATTAGGTTAGATCATCCTATACACATGAAATTTGTCATGGTCTATTATTATGAACACAGGATATGATACTGTACCTGAGTCTTTGCAGAAAATTTAAATATAAAATCAAGGAAGTTCAACTGATACAAGATTCTTCGTCTTCAACTTGATCAGCTTTAACCAGACTGGATCTGGAACATTATGTTTTATCAAAATGCACATTTTTCTTATGCTGGCTACTATTGAAATAACTACTTGACAAGATAATCCTACAATAATAATAAAAACACCAATAACAATGATATTTTTTTCAAGTCTTTGTTCCAGAATATGTTAACAGAATGGACACAAGGTTTTTCAAAAGCCAGTTAGGCATCTCATCTTGCTATATGTATTTCTGCAAATATACTGCTTTTAGCATCAGGTCAAATAAAGCAAAAATATAGAAACATGCACTTATTTCCCTTTGATCTTTAAGAGTTAGCAGTTTTAGGTACTCTCCAGAATTTCTCTTGACTTTTTATCTTGTCCACAAAGGATGGAGCAAATATTTTCTACTTCACTTCTGAATTTCAGGACTTGAGATATAACTTGTAGGGAACAATATTACAGAGACTCATAATTTTGAACTTACCTATGATGCTTCTAGCTGTTATAATCTCTCACAGTGCATATTTATGTTCCTTTAATTTTATTGTTGATTTTGCCAAACTTGGCTTACAGTAGCACGTGTTCCAGTAGTGACTGTGCTTTAAACTGCCCTCATGCATGAATGTTTCATTACTGGCAAAGACCCAAGCTACTGCTTGGCATCATTGAGGACAGATCAGTCAGCTGTCCAGAGCCCTCAAGGCTTATCAAAGCTGTAGAAAATCCACACATTGGGATGATCAAGCAGCAGATTCTTCTGTTTGAGAGAAAAAAACAAGCACTGGATGTCTGGAAATAGAAATAAACTGTGGGTAGCCTGCTTTAATGTCTCCTCAGAAAATCTGGTGCTTGCCACCAAGGTAGAAAGAATTGTAGATCACATGGAATGTAAAGTCTGATCTATGTCTGCTCATGAAGTGACATGCCCTGAACCATCAACAGGAAAAAGGCCAGACCCACACAACTGGATGCCATATTCAGAGAAGAATGTTTACATGTTTACATTGTTTTATAATTCATCTGCATTCAACATTTTCTAGCAGTATGTTTTTTTTACTTGTGTACAACATTATGCTGATCTTTTATTTCTATTTTTATGCAGCAAAATTTAATTGCAAAAGAGTTGGCTAAATCTAGCACTGTGAATGTAGATAGTAAAAATCTAAACTGATATATTAATTTAAGAAGCAGAGTTAACTAAATTCTTTGTTCCCCCCAAAAGCACATTTCATGTGAAAGTTATCAGATTATATGGGACACAAGGGACACTACATGTCACTAGAACAGTCATATCACAGAAAGCTGGTTGAAGCTCTGGGAACCTTCAGTATAGAGGGTTCTCCTCTATAATAATGGGTGCTGACATCAGTACCAGGATGGCTGCTACAAATCTGAAAGTAACTCTTGCAGTGTACAGAGATTAAAGTTGCAGAGAAAAAACAGGTTTCAAATCAAGTCCCTAGAGCTCTTTCACTGAAACCTCACAGCCAGAAATTCAATGTCTTACTGGTCAAGAATTAGAACCTCTAGAATGACACATACATTTTTGATGTTATCCAGAATGTTTGTACTAAAAAAGAGCTATTTTTCCTTCATGTTGCTATAGCAAAGTCTTACTTTTTTTCCTTCTTGTTCCTTTGTAAAGATCTGAAAATAAACACTCTGAGCAATTGGATTCTAGATAGAATAACCTGCTCTGCAAATACAGTATCACATCAATGCTTGTTCTCAGCTCCTGGAGAGGATTCTCACATTTAGAGAAAAATAAACCAAAACATGTTTATGTTCTATGTTGCTGCAGCAACTTTTTTTATTGATAAAATGTAGTTCTAGAATAGCATCACAATTTGTAATCCATATGATGTTAATAGGGTCAAAGTATTCAAGTGGAATACAAACCTAAGTTTTACCATGTAAACATCATCTAGGATTCTATCAGACACTGATTTGTTCAGGCTCTTCTAAAGACCTCTGATAAAAATTTTTGAGGTATTTTGGTGATCTAGACAGAATTATTTTACCAAAAGTGCTTTATACAGCAAGGCAGAACATTGATACTTGTTTCTTTAAATAGTACATAGATTTTTGGATCACTTAGGGAGAGAGGGAACAGACTGAAAATCAGGAACATTTCACTGAAATTCACTGAAACATCCTGGAAGTTGGTGGACAGCCAGGAGGCAAATGCTGAGTGAAGTGTTTGATCATAAAACCTATCTGGTACCAGACAATTATTTTGATAATATTTTAGGCATGAAGACACAAAGCAATAAGAACAACACAGTACCAAACAATGTGAGGGGAGGATTCAAATTCAACTTTTGTTTTCTCCTCAGGTAACACACCACATAATGTCATTCATAGAAGCTCAATGCATAATGACTAAAAAACAGCTCTCATGACACCACTCTGGCTGTTTCAGCCTGTACAGCCTGGAAAACTTGTGTTTTCCTTTTACTTTGAGTATTCTTCCAGGAAGCCCTTACTGACCATGGGCTGTCACTACATTGAATTTTAGGTCCTTGAACAAAATCACCAGAGCAAAAAGCTCACACACTTTGCCAAAACTGCTCACAGTGTATACACTACCTGTGAGAGGAGAATTAAAAACTTGGTGAATTTCATGGTAGTGAGTGTTTTAAGACCAGGCAAGAGGAGCACTAACCTTCTTAGCTGAAATTTGTCCATCAGACTGCCCTTCTTTTTTGGCAGTTTTGTGCTCACAGCTGTGTCAGGCTGTCTGGAAATGCCTTAGAGTATCCTGTCTTTTTTTTGTAAAAGGGGTCTGGAAACAAGTTTGAATGATACAGAGTTTACTACTGTCATCACAAGCTGTTTCTGTTCTGGAAAATCACACAGAAAATGTTGGAAGCAAATATCTTTTCAATATTCTTAGAAGAAAGAACAAACTGAAGAGTCTTAATGCAAACAGCAACACATGTTCTCTCCTCCCAGACAAGGACTTCTCTGTGATACTGCTGACCTGAAATGGGCTGAGAACAGATTAAGCACAGAGAATGACAGCCACTTAATTCAATGGCAGAACATGACCCCTATATTTCAAAGTGAGTGGAAAAATCACAGATTCAAAAGATATCATAGAAACACAAGCTTTCACAATTGTAGACATGTTCTTGAAATAAGAATTTCATCAACAATAGCAATAGTAATTCATTTCTGTGGTAAGTGGATAGTGATGCAGAACTTGGTATAAACTTCATGAAAATTCTACTGTAATCCAGAGGTGTGAGAGCCAAAAGTTAAAAGATTAAGATAAGGCTAAAGCAAAGTTAATACAGTAAGACATATTATAATTTAATATACCCATTATTATGTGGAAATTTTAGAGGTAATACTTTTTCTAAAGGCCTCTAAACCATAAAATCCAAAACATTTTTATTCCAACATACTAGATATATTCAAAGACTATAGGTAGGAAGTCGAAAAGCACCATTATCTTGTCTTCAACAAGTTGAATTTCTTGTTCAAGAATTTCAAAGAATTATCTTCCAAAGAGGAAAATAAACATTTGTTACAACAGTGAAGGACTGAAATGGTCACGTTAATTGATGCCACAGCAGTCCAAATGAAAGAGTTCAACTTTTTGAATGACTTTATATAACAATTTTTCAAGGGCAATTTTCAACAACAAAATTCCAATCTTTTATGAAAACACTGCTTCATTCAAACTACCAATCACATGAAAGCTTGCACTTCAACTGTGAAAGAAATCCACATTTGTTGCTGAAAGTTTGACAGATAAAATATTAGAGCTTAAAAAAGGTGAATAATGCAAATAAGGGCAGGTGGTAATGCCAATTCAAGCCCTTTGTGTTCAATAAAGTAAAAAAGGTTATCAATCTATTACAAAATCATTGATATTTCAATGCCCACTATTCAATCCAGATCTTGCAAGAAAGACTGCAATTTGATCAAAAATATTGAGAAACACCCATAGCCCAACCAAATACAAATGAATTATCTGTCCATGACATGTTTTTATCTATAATTCCAATTTCAGCTACAATCAACTGATTATTTGACTTCATTTGCTTCAGGCTACAGAAAGAGCACTGAATTCCATTCAGAAAAATCTCTGTTTATTCATCCAAGCTGAATGTTAGTTGTTTGTTTGTTTGTTTGTTTGTTTGTTTGTTTGTTTTTGAAGAGGTGAATTTGATAGAAATTGGTTTAAAGACACTGGCAGCACATGTTGAAAGAGAGATATTTCAATGCTGAATCATTTGATCCACAGTGAGATAATCCTGACTCAAATGGTATGTAATTCTATCCCTAAAAAGTATTGCACTACTCTAGTCATACAGATGTTGTAGAAGGGCTCACTTTTGACCAGAAAGAAGTGAAAACTCATGTTTGGATCTCTACTGGGAGTTGTAACACATTTTTTGTGTTTAAAAATCATAATCCCGCTATACCTTGTGGGTGTTAGTTTGGTTTGGTTTGGTTTTGTAATGGAACTACATTTCAAAGTGAAATAAGCAATTTTTCATCCCAGAATTCAGGAGTTTCTTTTATTAGTTCAGCTGCTGCTCTGGGATGGAGGAAGTGGAAATGATGGAAGAGTGCAGGAGAAAAGCCAATGAAAGATCTTTTGTGATTGCAGTCATCTCTCTTTGAAAATTACATTTTGTGTCCTCAAAATACACAGGTCCCTGGTGGAATCTGTGTACTTTAATTAGCAATTTCTTCTCATCAATCCAACCTAAATATGCACTGACCTGAATTAAAAAGGTACATCTCACACAATACCTCTGGGAGAATAGATGACAAATATCATTGCAAACTCTGTTTTTCTGAACATTTGCAATAACTGCATTAAAAAATCTACCAAAAAAAAAGAAAAAAAAAAAAAAAAAAAAAAAAAAAAAAAAAAAAAAAAAAAGTGGAAGTAATTCCAAAGCTGAGAGAGTTCCTCTGCTATTCTTACCTTTCTGTTTCCCAAATCATGATCTTTCACATTCTGGTGCTAAAAATACATGACAGCAGATACAGATCTATCCAATAAGCAATCCATAGTTACAGGGAGCTCTCTTACCAAGGCCACAGCCTTATAGAAGCTGCAAAGCAATGTGCTGGCTTTCCCACAGGCTGTAAAGGTGCTGCTGCTCACCTGAGGTGTGGGAAAAATCACCAGTTACAGTCTGGGTGGGGAAATGAAGATTATCAGAACTGTGGAGGGACTTCTGATCAAGAAGCGACCGAAACTTTGGTTCTCTTCAGTTTTGGAATTATAGAATTATAAACAAATAATAAAATAAATAAAATATTGCATATGATAGAGGTCTGAGGAATCACAAAAAGTCATGGATAAAATGAATAGGAACAGTGAAATGCCAAACAATATATTGTCATTGAAACATAATGTTATAGTGTTCAGAGGGGTGGGGACAGCATTAATTTTCCAAGAAAAATGTTAAAAATAAAGACAGTATTTTTTTCCAGATAAATATTTGAATTGTTTTTCATTTTGTATTAAGAAGCTTTCAAAAATTTCTGTCTGCTTTTAGATATTAGATTAAAAGGAACAGTACATACATAAAGCATTTTTTCTGTAGCTGTGATACTTTTTTCTGTGTAGATATTGACTCAGCTATGGAAGTCTTAGACAATCATGTGAAGTGGACACACAAATAGAAAAACACTCATGTAATTCAGTCAATTCACTTACATCAGGGAGCACACTGAAGGTATGGCACTGAGATTGAAATTCACAGTGTTCAACCAGCTACAAGATGAGAGTATTTGGTGTCAGGTTTTATCTGTTTATGTAGGTGAAAGTCTGTTTACACCACAGAATTACAAACAGTGTGAGACTGTTTACATCTGAGGCCATGTTTTGGAATCATTTCTACTCAAGAGCTGAATAAAGCAGAAGAGCAATATATTATGAATCTTTGGTAAGCAGCTAATGCAGCTGCTTATTTTATAATGAGAAAGAAAAAAATGCCAGATAAGCTGTATTAAAAGTTTTTAACTCGAGGAGGTCAATATCTGATTCTGTACTTTCGGGGAGTGATGATCTGATAAAATTTCAGCAACCTTGGCATAAATTATATTATACACAATTCACATAAATTACTATTAATATATTTGCTGAGTTACTTACAATTTGTCAAAAGCTATTTCCATTTATACTTTAAATACTGTGCAAAAGAGACCTGATGAAAATAGTCAATTAGTCTCTCTATGAGTGAGTAAATTTCAATTACATTTCCTTTCTACTGCTGCATTATCTGAGACATTGTTAAAAGAGTTTCCTATTCAACCTCTCCTTGTTACCTTGTATGAATAAAAATTTTTACTTTCTTTCTTCATAGAATAAAGTGAACTCTTATACATTATTTTTATGAATTTTAGTATGTTAAAATAGGATTTATCTGAAAATATGGGATTTATCTGAAAGTCCTTTAATTGTTTAATAAATTATGCCATAATTTTGCAAGCAGGAAGGAAAATCTACATCTGTAATTGAGCTATGATAAGCACATGAGAAATAGAGAAGAAGCTATTAAAGGCAGTAGATACATAGAGGAGAAGAAGGATACAGGTAAGAAAACGAATATAAAAGTAGAAAAGAAGAAATTATATTAGAAATACTCATACATATTTTATAGAAAGGAATAAGATATGCTCTCCAGTAATTCCAGAGATGCATTTGAGATGTTACAGGACAGAATTAATCAACCTGGCTTCTATGAATACAGAAGAAGTGTGTAGTAGGTCTTAGGAAAAGGTTTATTACTGCTTTTATACTGGTTTATATAAAGATGAAAGAATATTAATGTTATCTAGCTACATGTTCTTACTACTGGACTAGGTCTGACAGTCTGAATAAAAGTGGCAAGAAACCAAATTCTGTTAAACCAGTGCCATTGGCCTCACTGGCCTCAGTCTCTCAGGGAAACTGAGTTCCAGCAAATATGCCAGAGGACACAAAATACAGTGTTAGAGCATTGGAAACAAAAGTCTCTAGATTCCAGGTTTTTCATTACCTTTTGAACAAGCTAGAATGTATGTTTCTAAGTTTGGATGCAAAATACTGCACTTCTTCCCTAATGTATGTGTGTCATAGCTGATGTACATGAATGCTCTATCTCTATTATTGTGAGCATGACTCCTGAATTAAGTGACTAACATCATGCTATGTTGAAAACTATTTTTTTCCTTTTCTTTTCTGTATAATGGAAGTGGGAAAGTGAGATGCCCATGATTTCATTCTGAAAAGCATTACTCTCACAGTGGTTTATGCTATCTTCTTGTTCTTTTTCCTTGTCCAATATAAACAAGAATATTGGCTGCATTAAATGAAAGATTTTGCTCTCTCTTTTGTCTAATGTTGACCATCAAGCATTATGCATAAAATTTAATTAGTTTGTTGATTTCATTCTATCTTTGAAAAAAATGTTTCATTACTATGCTAATAGAAATAGCTCTTGTTTCCACACTGCCCTGATGGACTGTAATATGAAGCCACTAAAAGTCAAATTCCTTCCTAATTTATAGCCTGTGCCATAAAGTGTTGGCTAAAGGCTAAAAAACCTCCATAATCCAAGTGTCTGAAGTTTTACTAAAGAATCTGGCTATTGGTGGCTCTATAGTGTTTTAGAACTCAGTTCTCTATACTAGTAAAAAACAGTAAAAACTCATTTTTATACATTAGATTCTGGGAAAGAAGTCATGCTTTGAAATTATGTTACAGGTGACTGGTGAATAAAGGATGCATTTTTTAAATCTTAACCATTCCTAAGAATCAGTGCAGATGAGTCAGTAGAATTTACATAAAATCGTGCCATTGTTTCATTTAGACTGTATCTTACATCAAAAAGTGATTAAATGGACAAACACAACACCTGGAAATTATTTGGTGTGGTTCCAGGAAAGCAAAATACAATTTGTCTTTCATATACAGAGTGAGAAAAAAAGTGCTGTGACAAAGAACCATGAGCTTGTGCATGCAGATTTCATAGTCACACACTGCAATGCCAACAGCTGAAGGCAAAGTTGCTATTTGATTTTGCCATCTCACTGGTGTCAGCACTTCAGGAATAATCTTTCCACCTAGCAAACCCTGATTTCCTTAAGCTATCATCAGCCAACCCAGCTGTCATCCATAACCTTTCTGTTAATTTATGCTTCTTTAGTACCTTAGGAGTAGATTTTTAGGAGTTGAAAAGTTGGTTGAAATTTAGCCCAAACAACCAGTAAATAGACTTGCATTACTGAGTGAAATAAAAAAGTTGCTAACCTAATATTCAATTATCTCTCTGATATGACTTAATTATTTTTTTAGGCATGTTTGAAGTATGATTATTTAGTGCTGTTCAAGAAAAAAACAATACAAACTCAAGCAGACTTAACTGCATTCACCCCAATCCTAAGATCAACTCATTGTTATGTTTAAGCTGAGCTATTTCATTTCCCGAGGCCTTCTCCCCAGGGATCCTCCTTCCCAAGTTATTTTCTCAGAGCTATGCATGAATTTTGAAAAGAAATCTACTGGGATAAGAGCTGAGAAGATGAAATACAAGGCAGGAGATCAGAAAGTGTGAGTATGAAGAAGAAAATAAAAGACAGGAGCAAAAGGGGAGAAATAAAAATTGGATGAAAGAAAATAAGAAAGCACATGGCAACAGTCTAAAAGATAAATTTCTTTGCCAACTCAAAACCCTGAAGCTGATTACTGTATTGCTCTTGGAATAAAAAAGATAATTTATTAAAATCTGAATATTCCAACACATTATTTATTTTATTCTTCATTACTTAACTTTTCATACCATGTGCAAGTGGAACTTCCACCTGTAACTTTCATCTAAGATGAGCATCATTTTATTTCTTCTGAAATGACAGATGTCATTTTTTTTAAGTTATAGAAAGGAAATGCACTAAAACCAGATGTTCATTAAAACACTTAAACTTCCCAGTTTTGAGAGGCTTGACAACAATAAATTTTATCTCTTATCTTTTGAAACCAATATATCACAAATGCCAAACTGCAATGGAAGTATCAAACTATTTCTTTTTCAGAATACAAGCCTAAAGATTTCAGCCAGCATTCTCTGTTCTGTACTCATAGTAACACACTGACCTAATCTAAAAACCTCTTGTTTATATTTTGGATCATAAGTTATAAAAAAATTCCTTATCACTTGTTAAGGAATGAGTAGATCTCATTCCTAGAGTGGTCTTATCCCAAATTCTGATAAAAAGGAAGCTAAAAATGTTAAGGTGCTAGTATGCCTCAGTTCTAATAAGGAGCTACCATGTTACACTCATGCTGCCCCTGGAAGAGATTTTAGTTGCTGAGAATGAAAAGCTGGTTTATGAGGAGAGACCATTCCACCAAAGGCAAAACGAGAACAGAGGGATCTATACACACTATGTCCTGTCTTCTGTAAAGGAACATTAACTGCCCTAAGGCTAAATGATTTTTAAGACTGTCTGGTGGGTTTGCACCAGAGGAAATACAATTTTCGTTCCAAACTCATCATAATTTTTTGGTAATATTGTGTATGTTGATCAATCAAATTTTGACCATCTTGGGGAAAATTCTTGGAACAGTTTGAGATGGAAATTGTTAGGATTACAAAGAATCACAAAATAGCAAAGCATCTTGTGCTAATCTCAAGGTGGATACTGCAGCATAACCTTGACTAATTGAATAAAACTATCCTTATTTCAGAAAATTCTTCTTTGACAAATAATTCATTATTACTCCACAAAGGGTCCAGAAGGTTTCCTACCTGGACCCCAGCTGCCACTGCTGAAGTACAAGGGCCTCCAACAAGCTCTGTTTCCCAGCTGCCAGTCCCCTACTTCTACCTGTGGTGTCCCAGAGAACATCAAATGGTGCCTTCAGGCAGCTATATCATGCCACACTCTGCTTTATCACCATAGGGAAAAAATAGGATGTGAAGCCCAAACATCTGATTGTGGATGAAATGGAAATGTGACAGAGAGAGCTTTGGACTGCACTGAAGAGAAAGCTGCTGCCAAGAGGGATAAGTCTTCAGTTCAGAGGACCTAACTTCTCTAAAAGCTACTTTTATATTCACCACTGAGAGAAAATGGAGACAAGAATTTATTTCCATCAGACCACCGGACCCAGTCAGAAAAATAAAAAATAAATGGCAAAAAAAAGTAGTGTTGTATGGAGGATGTTGAGTGGGAAATTCTGCCTCCACCATGAAGGGAGGAGGTGTGCATGTGGGCCCTTCACCAGGAACTTTCCCAGAAATCTCTGAATATATGGAAAGTGGACAAACTCACCCCTTTGCTGATCATCTCACCTCAGATAAGTCAATCTAGCAGATACAACATTTACAGAGCAATAAACCTCTCAAAAGAAAAGATCATGTCATAGCAGTAGAGAACTGTTAACCTCCAGAAAAGAAGTTCTGTACAGCATTGGGCAAATGTATAACAATTCATTACATATTTTGTTTTTTTTTTCTTGGAAAATCCATTTGTCTCTGGTGTTTAACATAAAAGACAAAGAGAGCAAACGTATTTCTCTTCTGTATATTTTCCACTTGCTGTATATTTGCATTTACTGAGACAGAAAGGGAAAAACTTCAAAGGACTTCTTGAAATATATACAAGTTGACCTAGACTAGCAGTATTGAACATATGCAAGTTAGTACTTTTCCTGGAAGAAATTCTAAACCAATTTTCTCTTTTATATCCACCATTACAGAAAGATAATCCCTGACAAGCAATTCTTTTCATTTTATTCTTTGCCTAAGAGTAGCACAATAAACTAGGTATATAGTAGGACTAACATTATTTCTTTTAGTTATAGCTTTTCTTTAATAGTCTATAGAATACAGTCCCAGTCTTGAAGTAAGTACAGCATTCCAGAATAAAACTTTGCTGAATGACATCCCATACTGAACATTTTTTAAAAATTTGTAAACTCCCATTTACATCTAGAAATGTAGCCAATACCAAAATGCAATTTAAAAAAAACATTTTGGATGCTCATCAGAAACAAATTGTCATACATAGATTAATTCTTCTCTAATTTCCCCTTGAGAAATGTTTCTCATTACAATGTGAAATTGCTCACATAACCAGGATTAGTTTTAAACTTAAATGACTTGGAGGTGACAGTCACCTTCCTCACAAGAGGAACACAAAGCCAAGATTTATCTATTGTAAATACCTGTTATATTTCACTGAAACTAAGAGTTCTGCATCAGAGTTCGATGTATTGGAACATTACAGCTACACAGGGCAACTGCCATGGTCAGAAACGTTAAGATGCCATTCTGCAATACAAAATTGTATTGATGAGGTAATTTCTATATGAGGAATTCCTGGTGTTTGATGAAAATTATAAAACAGCCAAGTGGATTTGAATATGAAATAGCTATTTACCACCCTTGTAGGCTTGACTTTTTGGAAAATATTTTCATTGTAGAGATCATGTGAGATCAATGACATCTTGATAATCTCTGTCAACTAAGTGGAATAAATATACTATTTATTATTTAAAAGGCAGAGAGATCCCTTTGCAAAAATAGATTTGATTTTTCTGATTTTGCTATTCAAAAAAATGTCCAAAACACTTTTAGTGTCTTAAGAATGTCATTAATTTAGCTCAACAGAGGTCTAAATACATAGTCTATACTGCAACATTTCAGGGGTGAGAGGAGAAATCAAAACTTAGTGTCAAAGATCTGGGCCTTAGTATTTCCTAATTTTACAGATTTTATTGACTATAATCACTTTTCTTGAGTTACACTTTCCTTCAAGCCTCAATCTTGATGTTATTTCAAATTTAGTATGTCTCCAAAGAAGGGTGACAAAGGTGCTGAATGCTCTGGAAAACAGATCTTGAGAGGAGTGGATGAGGAAACTGTGATTGTTTAGTCTGGAAAAAAGCAGATTCAAGGGAGATCTCACTGCTCTCTGAGGAAAGGAGAACTTCCTGAAAAGAAATTGTAGTGAGGTGTGGGTTGTTCTCTTCTGCTGTGTCTCAAGTGAAAAGATGAGATGAAACGTCCTTAAATTGCACCAGGAGAAGTTCAGATTAGATATTAGAAAAAAAAAAAATAACTGGAAGAGTGATTAGACATTTAAATAAGCTGCCCCTGGAGGTGATGGTCACTGTCTCTGGGAGTGTTTAAGAGGCACTGATGTGGCACTTGGGGAGATGGTTAAGGGGTGATTGTAGTGGAGCTAAGGTGGCAATTGGACTAGATGATCTTGAAGGTCTCTCCCAGCCTTGGTGATTCTGTGGTTCAAAAATTCCATCAACCCAGACCCTAAGGTGTATGAGAATTGACTGAAGGTTCAAAGAGAGGAGACAAAGACAGAAGGTGATCTTCTGTACCTTTTGTTCAAGAAATTAATCACATTATCACTCAAAATCTTGTTCTCACTTTATAGTAATTGAATGATCCTTTAACCAAAGCAAAAATTAGCACAGTTACATCTTGGTGACTCTGTGGAGTGAATCCTCACAATACATCAAAACAGACTAAGATTTTGAGAAGATTATGGACTGTTATATATTACTGAATACAAATGTCTTTCTCATTTGTTTTTGTTTTAGCTATAAGGCATATAAGTGAAAAATGACACATTGTCTTTTTGTAAAAAAAATATAACAATAAAACTAGTATTGGAAATGTCAAATCAGCATTGCAAATGTTGGAAAAATAAGATGACTAGCCTGTGAAACTTCATTAAAAATAAAAGGAGATTTTCAACTATCAATTTCCTCTTTAAAATTTTATCACTACTGTCTAAAATTCAATTTGAAGTTTAATTTTATTTTCAAGTTGAAGATAATTTAGGCTATTGAGAATGTATCTATGGGGCACTACAGATTTTTCTCAGTAAGTGCATCACATTTCTTCTGGTTTCTAGCAAAGAGCGAAGGGGAGGAGTAATGATAAATTACCATTGGAACTCTATCTGATGACAGGTGATATTATAATGTTATTAAAAATTTAGCAGCAGGACACTGATACTGTCAAAAGGCTTTTTCAGGTGCCAGATAATATACTGAAGCATTGTTATTGTTGTAATTAGGACAGAAATAAGTCAATTGCTAGAGAAGCAAACAAGACTTTAAAGCTTCCTCAGGTCCATAAATAAAACAGATTATTTTCCTGTTTCAGTGCACACCTGACACACCACCTCACATTACCAGAAACTGTGACCAGAACAACTTACCAGAAACCATGACCTACCTTAGGACACAAAAAATGCACCTGGAGTGCATTCAGGTGTCTGAGTCCCTGACTCACTCCCCTAGTGGAATGGGGCAGAAAAAGTATGAGAAATCTTGGGTTGAGACAAAGGAGGTTTAATAGGTAAAGCAAAATCAGTGCAAGCAAACAAAGTTAAATGAGGGATTCACTTCCCATGGGCAGGCAGGTGTTCAGCCATCCCCAATAAAGTAGGGCCTCATGGCTAGCATGGCTAACATGGCTAAAAATGACTTGGGAGAACAAACACCATCACACTCCAATCTTGCACCCCT
Organism: Oenanthe melanoleuca; assembly: GCF_029582105.1. Taxonomy (NCBI): domain Eukaryota; kingdom Metazoa; phylum Chordata; class Aves; order Passeriformes; family Muscicapidae; genus Oenanthe; species Oenanthe melanoleuca. The sequence goes on from NC_079339.1 coordinate 33,276,428, forward strand.
TTCTACTCCTTCCCCCAGCTCTCAGTGCTGTTACACTACATTGCACAGATCTTTTGTCAGCTGGGGTCAGCTGTCCCAGGTGTGTTCCATCCCTAGTTTTTCATTCCCAGTCTCCTTGCTGGTAGGGTGGTGCAAGGAGTAAAAAGGTCTTTGTGTAAGCCCTGCACAGCAGGAAGGAAAACATCACTGAGTCACCAATGCTGTTTTCAGCACAAATGTAAAATGTGGCCTCACACTTCCCACTGTGAACAAAATTAACTTATCCACCAGTATGTAAAAGAGCTCAACTATAACAGGAACACTTGCTGATGATAGTTTCATGATACTTATTGATGATACTTTGGTGATACTAACGTGTCCCTTCCAGGTCAGGATCTTACATGATTTGATGATAGTCTTCAGTAAGTGTAGCTCCAGAATACATCAACTTTGTTAAGAGCAATGTGATCTCCAAGGCAGATTAGGGCAGAAAACTGAAACAAATTGGGTTGAGTGGCATCCTTAGTGCTACCTTAATAAAGTAAAAGCCAAGGAAAGCCCAAGAATGAATGCAAAGTTCTTAACTAAGAAATGAGTGAGCAATTTTGTTCTATTCAAGGAAGAGACAACATATGAAAACTTTCATAGCAACAGTTCCTCAAATGCTTCAGTACTGCTTACATGGAGACACACATGATCAGATCACAACAGATTTTGATCTAAAGCATTAGTTTCAGTTTTCAAAAGTCTAATATTTCACCAGAATAAAGATTGATGTGTTTTATTGTTTTGAGTCTAATCAGTAGATAGGAGTTTTGAGCTGTTATTTAAGGAAAATAAATATTTTTACTACTTTCACTATTCTTAAAAAATAAGACAATAAATTATAAATAAGAAATTCAGGCATTATATTCAAAGAAAAACTGGAGCATATGATTTTATATTAGAATCTGGGGAAAAAAACAGTTTAAGCAAAAAAAAAAAAAAAGTAATTTCTTAATTGCTGTTTTCTTAAAGTCTTACATGGTCTTATTAAATCTGGAACCAGTGAAGAAGAATGAAGCAGCTGTTAAGAGTCTGAACAAAAACCAAATAGCCACTTAAGAGGTTTATTGTTTTCTTTTTGTTCTTAGAGATTTATTTTATTTTATCCCATGGCAGTTTATGAAAGAACAAGAGAAAAACATTTCCTTATGAGAATGAAAACAAGCATCAAAATTGAAACAACTGAAGTGAAAAACGTTGTTATTGTTTCATTTCTCTAGGATACATCTTCATGCAGAACACCAAACATCTGTCAAAGAGTAAGGAGATACTTATGAGGTTCAGTGCCAGATTTTCAGATAAGTAGTTCTATGAGCCAATGGAGCTTGATTCTTAAAATTTCAGCTGTGCAAGAATTCTCACTTAGTAATGGCATTAATAAAGTCTCTTTCATATGTGTGGCTCCCTATTTCCATAAAATTATTGGAAATATTACACAGACTGTCCAACTTTTTTGCCAAATTAGTGGATGTATTCAAAAATTACTGACTTGAGAGAAGGTCTCTCTCACATGCAGAATTTGATCATGTATGCCTTGTTACTTATACTAAAAAACACTCTGTGTCATAGCATTTGCATGAAACTAAAGTACTGCAAATTGCAACATAATCACTGAGACAAACAAAAAATGTTTTGAGGGGGATGCTGGAGACCAAGCATACCCAGAATAGCCCAGTCACAGACCTGGTTTTCTTTCCACACTTATTGGCACATGCAGACTAGATTCTGAGCCCACAGCCCTGAGCCCAGCAGCAGTTTCAGTAAAATACTCATATTAGCTGGAGGAAGGTTGGCACTTGGGAAGAACTGCAGCTTGCATCATTCCACTGTCACTAATCTCAGGGAAGTTCAGATTCTCAGGGCTCACAGACAGGTAGTGGGTGACTTCTATTGTGCAGACTAGGGAGTGGCTGCTTGGAAGCTCACCAATCTGTTTAGCTTTATTTATTTTTAAATTTAATTAATAATTCTGTTAAAATGCAGTTTGCATGGTATTACTAATTAATTTTACCTCATATGCTAACAAATACAGCGATGGTACTTCTGCATATGAATGGCAGAGGAAATAACAACACAGGAAGAAGGTCTTGCAATGCAAAATAAGACATCCTTGTTAAAATAACCTTCTTTATATAAATATATATGCAGTAAATCTATCATGTTTTCTAGAAAAGGGTCACAAAATATTTACCAAGTAAGTACTGGGAGTCTTGAAAACATTTTTTTTTTCTGATTCTACCATGTTTTGCTATATTTTGGGACAGGGAAAGGTTGCATCAAGGAAGAGGAAAGCAATATGCTAGAGCCACAGAAAAGTCAGTATTCTAAAAGCAGGCTAAATTTTATAGCTGCAGGAGCTGAGGAGTAGAGCTGGGGTTTGCTGCTCTAATTTACACTTTTTCCATGTAAATAATGGTCAAATATCTTAGTTCCTGATGACTGTAATTGACTGTGGGCTGACCCAGCCTTCACCATTAAAAATAGGGGGCCAGAAAAGATAGCAGATGCCATCTTGCACTGCAATCATTCCCAACTAAAAATGTAATCAATGCTAAATGGACTGCAGACTTTTTATAAACCAATACAAATTTAAAGAAGCTATAAAAAATAAGATTAGTAGTGAAGTAGGAAATTGAGAAATGCTTCATGTTTACAGCACAAAAGTGTGTAGGATGCAAAACGTATTTGCAGTGCAGGAATGAAAAAGAACAAATAAAGATTACCAAGGTTTACCTTAATAGAGCAGGATATTTTTCTCCAGCAGAGTGGCTAATGTTGGCAGTACTACAGTAAGGCAGGAACTTAGGTTTGTTCATTTTGCTTGTATACCTTTTGGGAATATATGAGCTGTATCTTGCCTAATTTTCTTTGCACTGATATAGCACAAAGATAGAAAGCATGAAAATGGATCCAAGCAACAACCAGATACAGCATATATTAGTGGGCTTAGCCTGAAGGGAGACTAGACCAGAGATGATATGTATGGAAAACTGACATGGAGAAACTCACTAAATAAGAATATCAAGCTCTTTATGTAACATTAATCCATTGGCTTGAGAATAGGAAGGTTCCTGGGAGACCACAGTTTGTTCTAATAAGTTTTATTCCAGCTGCTGGGTTAATACGAAGCAGAAAGTTATTAGGAAGAAATACATGCATATGGAAATATTCACTTCTGCCTGAGGTAATTTAAAGCTTATTCACATCCTCTTTGTTCTTGTTTATAGAAAAAGGATAATCTGCCTCATGGATCAAGTGTTTTGAGGGCTGTTATCTTTCCCATTACTTAAAGGACAAACTAAGATATTAGGTGTATAAGACCTTATTTAACACTTTCTTAAATGGACCCAAGCTGTTGTAAGTGACTTACAGATCATGGCAGGAAGCACAATTTATTCCAGATGTCATGCTTCAGTGTAAAAGTGTCATCTTATAGATCACTTTTTGCATTGATTTTATATTTTTTGTATCAGAATTTCCTTGTTGCAAACTGAAATGTGGTAATCCGGAATATACTTCCAACCTTCTCAACTATATGAACACTGCAAAAGATTAAAATCAAAGTCTTATTGCATTCTGTAGAAATCAATTGTTTAGTCACAGAAAGGCAGTGGGAACTTTCAAATAAGAAAGGATATACAGGATTTGGAATATTTTGGCTTCCTTAATTATTATATGGAAAATAATTTGAAAAATCCATATTTGGAAGCCTCATGACCATTATGGAATTTTCGTATAAAAGGAATAATTTAAAGTCAGTTCTGAAAATGAAAAAAAATAAGACCATAGTGAGAATAAAATGAAGTTTACCTGAAAACTAGATCAACTCAAGAGCAAGTGATATAATAATCCAAGTACTTTAAAAACATGTCCTTGATTAAACACATAAAGGAAGAGGAAGGGGGAAGGAAAATGGAAAAGGGAAAAGGGAAAAGAGAAAAGGGAATGGAGAATAGAGAATAGGGAATAGAGAAGAAAATAGAGAATAGAGAATAGAGAATAGAGAATAGAGAATAGAGAAGAATAGAGAAGAAAGAATAGAGAATAGAGAATAGAGAATAGAGAATAGAGAATAGAGAATAGAGAATAGGGAATAGGGAATAGAAAACAGGGAAAAGGAAAAGGAAAAGGAAAAGGAAAAGGAAAAGGAAAAGGAAAAGGAAAAGGAAAAGGAAAAGGAAAAGGAAAAGGAAAAGGAAAAGGAAAAGGAAAAGGAAAAGGAAAAAAAGGAAAATAATTCAGACGTTATTTTTCAGTTTGGGTTTGAAAGGCCTTCCTTCTCTGTGGAACTGCTTGTAGTCATGGACTTATGTCACAACTCAATAAACACCTCAGGCTTAAATGACACCATTTTACTGAAAAACTGCAGTGTTTAGTCTTGGATAGAAAATACTCCAAACATCCTAAAGCTGGTATCTTCCCAATCCGTTCCTTCCTACAATAAATTTGACCACTACCTATCAAACTTACATGTTCCTCAGTAGTGAAGAAAAATGCTAGCCTTCTTTTACTCTTAAAGTTTTTTTTCTAACAATTCTAACTCAACAAACTTGCTGTCCAATTATCCACACAAGAGACATTGTAATCTCAAAGGCAACCCTCTGGCAGAAAGAATTTCCCCAGCATGAAAAAGGTAAAATTGACTTGAAAATTTTACGATGCAAATATAAGCCACCTTAAGCTCATAGAACACCAATAAATTCCACAGGAGTCTTGTTAAAACAAACAAACAAATAAACAAACAAACACCAAATCAAACCAGAAATATGGGAGGTTTTGTAGTTTCAATTCACAGGCTGATGTAGTGAAATTTTACTCTTCCTAGAAATCACCAACGCTTCATTTTGACAGATTTGGCTGAGAACTTTGGCACAAATTTTTTCCTTTTTCAGTCATTTATTTGGTATTGTTGCAAAATGAATTATTTGACTTCCTTTTAAGGAAAGCCCAGGAACTCATGAATGACACATTTCTTTTATAATTTATAATAAAGAAGTCATGTTTTCAGTGATGGGCACCTGCTACACTTACAACTCTCTTTGACAGAGAAAATAAGATTGTTATCAAATCTTACTTCTCTTTCATTATAATCACATTGTAACCTGTGATTAATTGGTTTCACTTTTTTCACAGTTTTAAAACAGAGACTTTAGGAACTCTGTAAATAAAACACTGAAGAATTTCCAAAAAGACTTTATATTACAAAAATGCCTTGTAATTCTTTGGTATGCTTACTGTCAATACTGGAATCAAGTTGCATGACGTCTATAACACATTCATTGTGTTTGTTGGTGGGCTGACTCTGAAAACCAAGGCTCAAAGATTAGAGCATAGAAGGTAATTTCTTCAGAGAGTAATGTTTTTAAGAAGTCTACCCAGATCTGACTCACTCCCAAAGCCTTGTTCTCTTACATCTTCTCCATCTCTGTGATCTTAAGTACCAAACTCTACTCTGTTTGCAATATCCAATTCAGAATATTCCCTCTATCCACCTGTTCAATAGGAAGTTAGTAATGGAGGCTAATCCTGCTGGCCACTGTCTTTATTGTACCTTCAAAACAAAAAATACAACATATTCAAGATAAATGTGTATCAGTTTTTCTCCTGTATTACACTGGAATTTTTTAATATTTCCAATTCTGCTGCATGGATTCAGTTGATGTATGCTGGAGTTCAACATTGGGTTACTGGTCACATTTAGAGCTCAGAATTCTCAAGACAATATCCACAATGTCCTTCAGATGTTGCTCTTTCTTCCCTTGCCTTTGAGCAAAGGAATAGCTTTTGAGCAGTGTGCATAAGATTATAACCTACATTTATATTTCAGCCTAGATACAGATTTTTATGTTGCTTGCAAATATTTTAACAAGTTATACTGTAATTCAGTTGAAATGACTGACAAAATTTTCTCATTTGTGTTAAAGTGAAGCTGTCAATTTGGGAGGAATTTTTGATGTCCAAGATTAAACATTACGGTGCAGGTATAGAAAACTAACTGGTATAGTCACAGGGGGGAAAAAGGGCAATTTCAGGGAAATGTTCACTGTAAAAATTTCCTTCTTTACATTAGAATCATTGACTCCAAATAGCTTGTTTTTCTCCAGTTTTTTTTTTTTTTTAAGAGGTCTGGACAGATACTCTAATATAGGTCTTTTCATTACAGATATCTATATTAAAAGAAAATCTGAACAAAACCCTCCCTTTAATACATGGCTTCCACTTTATCCAAATCAGCAATAGTTTAGCCCTTGTCTTCATTGGATCTACTTTTCAAAGACAATAGAATGCCTTTAAATGAACAGAAAATAAGATTAGATAGTAAAAAAGGTCTATATTTTCAGAAAAAGGAAAAAAATAAGACTTCATTAAGATATAATCAGCAGTTCTTTGATTAGCTAGAAGTTATTTTTTTCCCAGAAAATCACCCAATGGCAATCAATAGAAAAAAAAAAAATTAAATTCAAGAATGTGTAACATGTTTATACGTTTTCTAATATATGTTAATATTTTCTCTTCTTCCCACAACTCCTGAAAAAATGTATATGCCAGTGACTATTTTTAGGCAGTGCTAATTTGCAAGGAATGCTGTTAGCAGCAAGTGGACCCAGGAATCCCTCTGAAAATTTGTTACCTTAATTGCCCGAGTTAAGTGCTTTGAATATTGAACTACATGCTGTAGTGTTTAAAGTTTTGGCCCATTCAACCTAAATTCTTAAATGGTAGGGCCAGTGCCAGAGTGATTATTTAGGGTAAAAAAAAAAAAAAGAAAACACACAAAATTATTATAGAACTCTAGTATTATGCACAGTTCTATTATGGCAAGATGCCCAGGGCTCATAAAAGATAAATGAGGTTTGAAGTGGGGGGAGAGGAGAAGAGTGTTGTTAAATTTAATAGAAGTTCTTTTATCTCTTTTTTCTTTTTTTTTTTTTTTTTTTCTTTTTTTTTTTTTTAAATTGGCAAGGGAATGTAAAAGACATCAAAGCAATTTTTAGTTTTCCTATAAATCTATAAGAAATGAATTTCAGCAACAACTTTCTCATTTTATTACTAAAGTTCTTTTGGAACCTGAAAAGGAGTATAATTCAGTCTTTTTCAAATTGCTTTGGAGAAATATAACAAATCCAATATATATGAGAAAAGTTTATGAGGTTTTTTTTTTGTATAGATAAAACATACACAGTTACTGGATCTTTTTTCTGATTTATTAAAATGGCTTAAAAAAAGTAGCTTATCAGATCTTTCTGTGAGCATTTCCCTTTGAGAAGTACTCGTTAATTTCTAGACTAGAAGTTCAACACATGATATAGCAAGTTAGTTAAATAACACTATTGCTTTACCTAAAACTATGAGCAGAAGTATGAATCTCTGATCAAAGATCAGTGCAAAAATGCACACATTCAGAGTGCTATCCTAGTTGTGACACCCACAGTATAAAGATATTATTGCCCAGATACCCATAAGTTAATTTCTTTTTTCTCTTTTTTTATGCTTGCAGGGAGAAAAGTCTGTCTGCTAAAGTTCACCATGATGCACATAGACATAATACACCTTATATTTCCACATGTTCTCTTTTAAACCTCTTCTTGCAAAACTTTGCATAGATCCTTTTATGTTTGCATTGTAGTCTGATGTTTGAGAGCTTTACACATAGTCCACCAGTAGAATATGAGCAAATGCAACAGGATAATTAATATCTACACTGGATAATAAATCAGACATTCTCATTTCCCTCTGAACTACTTTGTTAATGTTGGTTTCCAGAAAAAATATAGATATGACATCATGGTTCTTCTCAGGATAGGTTATCCTCTGCATAGCTAATTAGTCTAAGTGCTAAGATATCTTTAGCACTATTAGTACTGAATTAGTACTAAATTTAGCACTATGGGTACTATTAGTACTGTTAGCACTATTTAGTACTAAATTTCCTCTTACATGAGATAAAACACAAGAATTGTTACACAGTGCAAATACAATTAATATGGTGTTTTGTATGAGGCTGTCCAGAATCATTGCTTCATACATTTCTTTCCAAAAAAATTCAATATTATTTTCTATTTGGCATATTTGCATATCCAGTTATAGAATCATAGAAAGTTAAAGGTTGGAAGTTACCCTAAGGATCACCTAGTCCCAAGCTCCCCAGCCATGGGCAGGGACACCTCTCTCTACACCAGGTTGCTCAATGCCTTATACCTTGAACACTGCCAGGGTTGGAGCACCCACAACCTCCCTGGGCAGCCTGTTCCAGCATCTCACCATCCTCACAACAGAGAATTTCTTTCTAATGTAAGCCTAAATTTCTCCTCTTCCATTTGTACACATTACTCCCTGTCCCATTACTAAAGCTGCTGAAGAACAGTCCCTCCCATGCTCCACCTCTTTGGCTTGGAGCACTGATGAAATTACTACTTAAGCTTGAGTTTGAGCCCTTTACCACTTCTCCTGGGGCTCTGTAGTCCCTCCTAATGTTTCCCAGACTGCTGTTGGCAATATCACCAGCTCCCATATGCCCTAGTCAGTTAAGATTTATCTTTGTTGCATACAAATTCTACTAATATATATATATACTGCATTAATGGTGTTAAAATTAGCATACTGGTAGTTTTAACCTGGAGGTCATGAACAAGCCAAGAGTGACAGAATCAGCCTCTTCTCTGTCTCTCCTGCAGGGATTGTTTGTACTGCAGTAGATTTATTCATATCTTAAACTGTAGATAAAGAGGAAAAAGAAAAGGACAAGATTCCAGATGTCCCTGCTGGTACATATTTTCTTGCACAAACACAACCACTCTTATTCTTCTACACTTGAAGAACCATGGCTCAATGATATGAAGAATATAGAGCAAATCTGACCTAGAAGGAAAAATAAACACACCTCAATTACATATTTCTTCTTATACAGTGATTGTCTCAATGAAATCTAATGCTCAGAGTTTGCATCTTGACATAAAACCTCTCCAAAGAATCACAGTTTGGGGATTTTTTTCAAAATGTAAAATAAATTACTTCATTGTTAGAATTCTGACATGGAGCTAACATGGGCTGAGGAACTGCTCTTATAAATCTGTGGCAATTTCAGATGGATTGAAATTCTAATTCATAGGTGAAAAATCAATATTAATTTTTCCCTTGCATATCTGGTAATTTCTTTTGGGAAACAGGGGATCTTTCTTTCTTCATACACAAATTTCATTTCCTATGTGGCTTTCCTTTCTATATTACTTATCTTTAACATTATTTTGTCATCAAAGGATGGAATTCTTCACTTTGTATCACTTTAAGTAATTCTGTATTTCTAATACTGCAAAAATTCAACATGCACACAAGAAGAGCAGTATGTCAGTCCTTTTTCTTACACAAAGAAGTTAAATCCAGTTGTGATGTCTTATGTGACATGTTGATGTTATCTACCTTTCTATACCATAATTTTGAACTATAATTTAGGTTTTTTTCCTTAAACAGATTTTTTTTGTTATGAATATTGCTAGAAAAATATTAATCAATACACTATCTACATTCAAATGCATTGTAAATCAACAAAACAATATTGTTAGAACGGTAGCAATATTCTATTTCTACATTATCTTAGATTTTCCTTTTTGTGTTTTTCAAATTAATTATTATAACTGAAAATTTAGAACAACAAAGAAATTCTTTTATCATGACTGGCAGTTTAATCATATAAAATACAAGTAATGTTTTCTGATTTGAGCCAAAGTCATTATCCTTAATTATATTAAAATTTGCATAAAAGGTAATTTTGAATTCTTTAGAGAACAGCCTGCTCAAATATTTTTGTTGCTAACTTTGTCCAACACAGAGTGCCTTAAGTATTATGCAATTCTAGGAATAATTAAATTAAAATAAGTAAATTTTTCAATTTTAAAATGGATAGGTCACCAACTTCTCTTTGAACATCTAAGCTATTCTCTTCCAGCATGGGGGAAAACTTATCTATAATTCAGTTTTCAACAAGCATGTCTTAGATCACTGTGCAACCCTAAGGGCTTAAATCAATATTTTAAGAGTCAACTAATTTAGCACTATGAGGAAAAAACCCAAACCAATGTCTAAGTAACAACTGAAGAACTGTGGAACATTTCTTATTTAATGGGCATTCTAGAAAATTGGAGGTATTTGAGACAACAGTTCAAATGCATTGTGCACACAGATAACATTATAATTGCAAAAAAAATTACTTTAAAATGCAGAGAACCTATGGAAATATGCTTATAAAAGAATGTTGCTAAATCTTCCAAATATGTCTTGATTATGAAAATGTGCTCATCTTTAATTCTACCATGCTTGGTGTCACTGCCATTGTAAAATAAATTTAAACCAAAGGGTGGTTATTATGTGTGCAAAGACAAGGTAAACACTAAATTATATTTTACATATGTTTTACAAATGGAGTCAGATATTGTTTACTGTTAATCTCTGAATTTATTAAGTAGGAATAGAAATTCTTTCAGAGACTGACAGACAGGAATATTTTAAACACGGAAGAATCCTTGCACAATTTTAGTAGCTATGTCCATCTTGAAGCGAAAGTGGATTCTTTTTATGACAAATAATTTTATTAAGATTTCATAGCTTTGATTTTCTCTCTCCATCAATAGAAGATAATGAAATTATAAGACACAAGATAACCTAAACATAATAGCAAACTCTGGCCATAGACTCATTTGACTTAACTCTTCAAGGCTTGGCTATAAAAAAGCAAAATAAAGGGACAAAAATGACAGTCAACAATCCTATTTGAGTAAGATATTAATACAAATATTTTCAGATAGAAAGAAGAGGTTGATATCCTCAGGAACAATGTAAGAAAGTGCATAAAATATATCCTAAATCAGAAATGTCTATGCAGTGAGGCAGGCATGAAAGGATGCATCTACTGTTACAGTCATTTGCCACCAGACAGAAGCAGAATGACCTCTCAGAACAGCAGTGTCAGGGGCTATGATGAGTGATCTGTCTAGTGTGGGGGATCTCTGCTGTGATTTGTAATCCTAGGCAGCTGGCTGTCCCTCTGCAGTAACTTTCTAGACAGCTGAGAGAAACCCACCAGAGTAAAGGGCACTGATGGATTTGGTGCTGAGAAACTCTATGAAAGAGGGAATGATTTCTTGAAATAAAAGCAGGCCCTGTTCTGAACTAACAACTCTCACTCTTTCCCTCCTAAGAGGAGTTATTGTCTAAGACCTCTTGAAAAATAAATCAGTAAATCTTGCCACTAGTTTTCCAAATATGATCCAAGTCACACCTTGGCCAGCACCCTCATCCTTGTCCTTTTCCTCCTGGACTCTGCAGCAAAAAGAATTTTTTCTTCAATTACATAAATAATTAATGCAATTATTATGACACAGGGTTAATTCAGTTTCCTGGGTTATGATATTCTCTATTAATATAGATGAAGATTGGTATAATGCAAATCATATCAAAGGAATCAGTGTCCACTGGTTATGGAGGCAATTGCTGTACATCACTGCTCACTCTCAATCATTTTTGAAAGGTCATGGCAGTCAGGAGAGGTGCCTGAGGACTGGAAGAAAGCAAATGTCACTCCAGAAAAGGCAAGGAGAACCTAGAGAGCTAAAAGCCTATCAGCTGTAAAGGTGATGGAATGGCTCACCTAGTGACTATCTCTAAGCATGTAGGAAACAAGAGGATCAAGTAGAGTCAACATGGATTCAGCAAAGGAAAACCAGGCTTGACCAACCTCACTGCCTTTTGCAATGGCACAACTGGCTGAACAGATGGGGGGAGAGAACTGGATGCTGTTTACCTGGACTGCAGCAAAAAATTCCCAGTTTAGGGTAGTTGGCAACTACATATATCCACACACAGAGGAACTTAACCCACAAGGACTGAAGTAAAAGCAGTATTAGTAACCTATTTCTGCAAAAGTCACTCTGGCAGAGTCTCATACAAGTTCAACTAAGATGCTTCAAAAGTATGTTTTCCATAGGTTATAGTCACTTTCATGAAGTGGGACTGAAAACAAAAAAGAGGCAAAAATAAGAATAATTTTCTTTCATGAATGGTATTTTTAAGATTTCCTGAAGGGACTGGTGGATACTTGTACAAGACCTTTTAAAACTTGCATGTCTGTTTTACTCTGTGCAGACACTGCATATGTGCTGTCTTCATCTGCAGTTTCTCCCAAGTGAGCAGCTATAGCAGCACTATTTTTCATCTTATTTAAAAAATGTTCTGGGAAAATGCATCTCTCTGCAAATACTTGATGTGTATTACAGTTTATTGAGCTTCAACATTTTTTTTCTTTTACTTTTTTCCTTCAATTTTTCCCCAAGCAAAACATGCAGACTCTGAGTGAAATCACAAAGAGAGAGAGAGTTTGTGTACTTGGGGATGACCTGATTTCAGTGTTTCTTAAATTTAAATTTCTTAAATTTCTGAATTTCAGTCTTCCAGAGAGGATGAATATATGACATATGAAAGAAACAAAACGGACAGGCTGGGTGTTTGATACATTTATTTAGGTAACTATTTGAAATTTTCTAAAATGCTTGAAAAATGCTGACAAAGGTTTTATAATAAAATTAAATATGGGGTTTTAAAAAGTGTAGGACTTTTTGGTTGGCTGTTTTAGCTTCTATCATTTTAGACTTGCCTACAACAATATTACTGGAAAAAACTTGATGTTCATGCACAAGAAAAGGTGGTTGCTTCACCTTAGAATTCACTTTTAGTTCTCTTTCCTAATCATTGCAAATGCTTTTTATTAAAAAAAAAAAAAAAAAAAAAAAAAAAAGAAAAAAAAGAAAAAAAGAAAAAAAACAATGCTGGCCTTAGCCAAATTAAAAAAAAAAATAATAACTTTAGCTCATTGAATTCCTAAGTTAAAGAATGAAGTTTATAGAAATTGTTCCACAGACTTCAAAATTCTGGAATTTCACCCTTTCTGTCTTAATAATTTTGACAGGATAAGAAGACTGCTTAGCTTTTCAAGGTCTGCATTCTCTCAGCTTGCTATCCAGAAGCTACTTGGGTTATGAAGCTGTGGCCTTCTATAAAATGCATATACTAACCATTAATAACAATAAATATAAATTGTTAATTTATTTTAATTTTCTTTCTGTGTTCCCAGAATATAAGATTATTCAGGAAAAGTACTCATATGATCATAAAATACAACAAAATACATAATACTTTTCCTTAAGAGGGGTTTCAATAATCCTCTGCTGGACAGGAGGAAGAGTATCAGCCTCCTCATTGTCCTGTGATGTGAAATTCAGATGATGATGTGTCCTCTGCAATTTAAAAAACACAAAATCCCACAGTCTTACACTCTTTCTCATCTCTTTTTTAAAAGGACAATTATTTTTCTTACCACCTGGAGTTTGTACAGTTTAACTTCCACTGACACTCTGCTGCAGCTGGAACACCCATTTCCAGTAGAACCTCCAAGCATCTTGAGACACCCCAGCAGGGAACACCTCCAGATAATTCTAAGTATATTGACACCTTAATTTAAAGGTCATAATTTCCTCTTTTTATTGCAGTCTTCAGACATTTGCTTTTGTTGTCAAGCATAATTATTGTTGTCAGGCAGCTCAGTGTCTTTGCTATTATGTATAGATAGAATTTGATCTGTATACTAACCTGTGAACAAATGAGGAATGTATAGATAGAATGCATAAGACCAGCTTGTTTTGTGAAAAGTGTTATTATTTTAGATTTGTTTAGTGCTGTGCTGTGTTTGCCATAACACTAGTGACTTGGTTTATAAGTGCTAATTTCTTTTTCTCTACAGCAGCTACCAAAGAGTAAATAAATTGCTGCTTACCTTTTTAATGGATCTGAAGAAAACCTGGCAAACATTCATGGAAGTAGGAAACACACACTAGTAATTTTGTTAAAGAGTAATTTTTGGATAAGAGTATAAATTAATTTGTGTAATAAAATTTTGTATTCTAAAGTGGAATGCTTAATAGTCTACATATTTACAATTAAGATATTGAATTCTCAGAATGCAAATCAAGATATTTTGATTAATCACATATTGTAGCAAGAAGAAAGGAAGTACCAAATTCAACCTCAATATTTTCAGAAAACAGAATACTCAAAACAGACAACAAAAATTCTCAAAATATTATAGGATTCTCAAAATTCTCAGCATGTCTGAGCTCTGAATGAACATTTATTTTTCTGGCCAGTGATTCAGAATATCCACAGCTTCTTTCCAACAACAAGGAAAATGTCATGCCAACTGGGATCAAGCTTTATTTTAAAGTTGAAGGCATGAAATAAACACTAAGAAGACAATTGTACACCTGTTTTCAAAAGTAAAAAGGCATCTCAGATCTACTTTGCTTTTGAGAATTTGGCTGAGGAACATATTTCAGAAGCCCAATAGCTCATAACATTATTCCAAATGTTCTACTCTCTATGCCTAATTAGGCTGCTGCACATTTGCATAAGCATGATGCTTCATGATTAATGTATAAGACACAGCATGGAGCCCTGAATAAATTCATCCACACATCCTTCTCTCCATTTCTACTGCAAATAACCAGCGTGCCTGAACTGCAGTCTATCATACCTGTAGACACAGCTCTGTATCCTATATAAAACTGTATAAACTTCATTATGAAGTCACATTGATCTGCAAACTTTTTAAACTAGAAATGTTAGCAACAATAAAATGTTAACTCCTATAAAGCTACTGGCATTTATACTTCCTGTGATTTATAAGAGGTTTGCTGGTGGGTCTTTTTCCATGGTAAAATTAAGCATGAACTCTATGGCTTTTTTCTCAAAATTGAACTCAATAATATTTAAAAAAGGATTTGTTAAATTAATAACCTAAAATTACTTCTACACTATTACTCTTGGGGTAATGTTAAACCAAAGAGAACAAGAACCTGCTTTTCAAAGAAGAGCAGCTTTTTAAGAATACAATAATGCATCCACTCATAGTCAAAATAAATAGGAAAACTCCTGAAAATGTTAATAAAGGATTGATGGATAAAAACCAGAGGATATCACAGCAAGGGTGCCTGGAAAATGCAAGTCTAGCCTTTGATGGCTAAGCAGTGGAGATATCTGGAGAGACTACAAGCTCATGCATATTCTTTTTACTGAAATTCTTTGCACTAATGTGAAGAATGATCATAAAGGATCTTCCACTCAAGCTTAGTTTATTTAAAAAGAAATAAATTAAAATCCACTATTATTATTTAAAGACTTTTTCCTTATGGCACAAATAGCATACACAAACTGTGATTTATTTTCATATATAGCAACATGACCATTGTCATTGTCTTGTCCTAGTAGAGAAAGTTATAAAGTGATGTTCTTGGCAGCATCTCAAAGCTGGGCATAGAGTCAATGATATTTTGTGTAACAGGAAAAATAGAAACAAAAAAAAATATTTGATATGCCAAGGAGTAAAAACTCTATGAGCTACCTCAATTTTCTTTCAAAATGAAATTTAAAATTTTTAAAAGAAAAAGTATTCAAAGGTTTGTGGTTTGGGATTTTTTTTAATTTTTGGTTTTGTGTGTAGCAGCTGACACCTAAATACTACCATCTCACTAGTGAGCAGTCATTCGTGCCAATGATCAGTGGGATTCTAAGTAGTGTTGAACATGTACCTGCATTTTGATATCAAGAAAAAAAATGGCCATTTTAAGTATTCTAATTAAAGAGAACTAATGTTAAAATCCACTAAACATGTTTACATTATGCTGAATTTAATACATATTTACATCACTGTATGTATGTTTAATCTTTTCTACAAAAATAAGTTTATGCTTAGAACAAAACGCAGTGTGCCATGAGCAAGGAACCTACACCTCTTTCAGAGGATTGCTGGTCAAAACAATCTGGTTTTGGAAGGAATGTATGTGATAAGCAAAAAAAAGCAGAAGCCAAGATGTAAAGCTTTAGAGGAAACTATTCCCCACACTAAGTAATAAAGCCAACATAAAACAATTCTACTGTATGCTTCTTAAGCAACCCAAAGGATCACCTTTGTTGTGTGAACTCCTTGATCTCCAAATATCCATATGTGCTAAAAAAACCTTCAGCATGGCAGAAACTTATTGTGAAAAGCTGATATATTTGTGTTTGAAAGTGAGAGAAATTTCCTTTTTGCCAAATTTCTCTTTTCCCTTTGAAATTTGTATCTTTCTATTTATTGAGCGCACTTGTTAAAATAACTAAAGTAAATAAGTCTACAGAAATTAAGTTTTCCCTCTAAGTATATGGTAGCATGGCTTTAGGGCTTAAAAACATTCTAATCCAGTCTGCAGCAGCTCCTATGAATCATTCCTGAACCTTTGTGTCTCCCTTTATGCAAGTTTTATGGGGTCAAATCCACTTCACCAATGGCACACAGTCTTTCTGTATTATGTTGTCTTAAGAGGAATTAATTTTATGGCAAACAGTACCTGATGATTCTATAGACATCATATGGAAAGAAGCTTTTTTTTAAAATATTTTTATGAAATAAAGCAAAATCATGGGACAAAGGGTTACATTATAATATGCTTTTTATTACAATAAAATAGATTTTGAGAACATTGACATTGACAGGTATAAACATAAGTATATTCAAAGGAAAAATTATTAATATTATATATATATAAATAAAATATTAAATTCAATATTATATACTTTTAAAATATTTCTATACATGTCAACCAATATAAATGCATTTAGCACCTAGTTGAGGCTGTGGTATGGAAAACATAAATGTTTGATAAATATTCTGGACTGTATTTGTGTACAACCAAGGTAGTTTCAGCAGCAAAAGCTCTCACAATTTTCACAGGATCACATACAAAAATAAAGAATTAAAAGAGCCAAACAACAACAGCAACAAATTGTAAAAAACCTTTCTTAAAACATTCACAGAAGTTGAATTGTGAGTTGCTTATTCTCTTTATTTTACTAATATTCTGCCCAAAAATACTTGGAACAACTGGCACTTATCCAGAATTGTAGGCACATGTAACCCTATATTTGAGAAAATGGAGTAAAGAAACTGACAGTCCTTGTATTAAATATGTGTATTAACATGATTTCATAATTATTCTCTCAGGTAAAAAAAAAAAAAAAAAGAAAAAAAAAAAAGCCTGACCAAAAAATTGCACCCTTGATGTCAGGATAACAGAGGATTTAATTATGACTTTGACTACTTTGGTACCTTGTAGGATGTTATATCCCAAGGTTCTGCTGCTCACCTCTGGTTAAAAACCAGGCTTACCTCTGCTTCTGTCACTACTCTTGCTTCCTGGACTGGAAGTTTTATGCCACTGCTTGGCTGTTTAGCCAAAATCTACCAATCTCCTGTGTGTAGTTGTTTCATTATTTAGTATGGGACTATCATCCCTACATCAGTCACTCTGCTATTTGCAATGTCTGTAACATGATAAAGGCAAATAAAATATTCTTCTGTGGACAAAGGAAGGGAGGACTGCCCAAAGGTCTGAGTCTTGGGAATTATTCAGGTTCTAGGGTCACTGAGTTTCAGCCAAATGCTCACAGTTCACAGCCAAGATGGATAAACAATTGGTTCCTTAACCTCATTCCTTCTCTAAAAAGGTGAGGTACCATTTGAATGGCATTCAGTACTGCTTAGTTAGATATCTGTAAGGGGATCATTTTAACTAACTCTTTACCAAAAAAAAAAAAAACACCAAAAAAAAACAAAATACAAAAAAAACCCACATATTCTTTTTTCTAAGCAATTTAATTCAGGTGTTGACATCTAGTCAGAGTGTTTTCTTTGTGTTTCCCATATCTCCCCCACATGAGCTAATTAAGTTGTAAGCATGCATCCATCTTTTACAGTGGTTAAAGGAAAAAAACTCAAATAAAGCCAGAGTTGATTTTATCTACAACATATAGGGTTCTGTACAGAACTACATTTTGGTACTATATGTGGCCTCTATGGTTTAAAATTATGCTTTGACAATACCACAGAGTCAGGGTCAGTATAGTTCTCCATCTTTGGAGCTAAGAGGCTCTCACTCAAATTCAAGAATGTGTTTTTTACAGGTATCCTGATCTTCTTGGATAGATGGTACACTGGGCTAACATGACTGTAGTCCACTGGACATGGTCATGAGTCATTAGAGCCATCAAATGACTGCAATCCACATACTTTAGTGGCAAAATATTGTCATAAACAAAGATTTTTGAGTTGCTTATTATTTAGGATACTTTGTATTTTTCAATTTGTCATTCTCTCTAAGACATAAACTTAAGAAAAATGAAACTATTTTGTTTAATCCACAAATTAATCAGCTCTGTTTTCTATGTTTCTGTTATATGTACTATCACTGCAATCATGTATACACACTTTTTTTTTCTGAGATAGAAATTGGTGATCCACATTGTCTTATGCACATGTTTGATACTCCAGAAAAACTGCTTTTCTTTAAAAGGAGAAATATTGTGGTGGTCCTTTGGCCTTCTGTCTTCTTTTCAGAACAGTGTGTAAGCCAGTGAGAAGCAAAATGCCCTCCTAGAATATGAAGGAAACAGAAATATCAGTAAAAACCATATTAAGCAAGAAAGGCTGTTTGAGATGGTTTTCTGAAATTGAAGTTCCTATGAGCTCTTGGTGATCCTATTCTTTCTTCCAAATTGATGCAAAACCACCCCCTCCTCCCCCATGAAACCTCACAAAGCTGAGGTGGGGGAAAAGACTGTTCTAACTGCTTTAAATGAAGTGCACTGGCTGTCTACAGTTCTCTGCTTGCTTTGCTTTGCTAGGCTTCTGAGCCTAGCATAGGAGGAAGAAATACAAGGCTTGTTTCTCACTTTCCCACCATTCCTCTGCTTTTCAAGATGTTTCCAAAAGACATATCCAGATGTTATATCTAAGTGTCACTGTAAAACAATATGTAGCTCACTTTTCTTTCTGAGAGAGATTCTGGTTAACATGTGTATAAATCAAACCAAACAAATATTTTTCTCTTATGTCATTATATATTGAATATTCAACATCAATATTTTCAGCACAGAGCAAGTCATCATGTTTATTTAGTGATGTCTGAATTCTTTCCTACATGACTTGCTGATTGATAGGCTCAGAGAAATCTTTCTTTTGAATACATGTGGGATTTATTCCTCAAGCAGATGAAATTTCTTTTCCATTTGAATATACCTGTTGTCAGCAGTCAGGATTTCACAAGAAGAAATAAACCCAAAGACTGAAATGAGAGCACAGAGAGGTCTGAAAGTGCAGTTCTAATACCTGAAAAATCTCCCCATGTGACTGCAAATGAGAAGAGATGTGATTCCAGACTTTGTTGCTAAGGCAGACTGCCATGTGTGGAACAAATTGCATTGCTTTGCCAAAACTGCTTTCATGCCTTCATAAAGTCATCTATAACAACATGCCAAACTATTAATTAATGAGCAAACAATACCACAACACCTAAAGTCAGGGAAAGGGGTGCAGACTTCTCACCTAATAATAGTGGAGATTTCCATGTACAGCCATACCTCATGGAATTCAGAACAGCAAGGCTGCGAGGGAACCTGGTGCTGAGATTTCTGGGGAGAAAATTCTCAAGGAAATTATTCAGTTATGAAGAAAGGAAATGTCTCAACATCCTTCCCAGAAGGTTCAGTCTTTTAAAAGGACCACGCAGGAATGAGAATAACAGTAAATAAAACTTTGTTCTTATTTGTAATCACTTTATACCTGAACATTCAGATTAGTCTATGAGCAGCATAGATGCTTTCAACTAAATTATTAAGGAGAAAAATTACTAAAAAAGCATTTGATGTAAATATGATCATCCTCTGAATTATACTATTAAAATATTAGAGGCCTAAGAAAGCTCTCTTTTTTTTCTATTGATATATATCTGACAGTTTTTAGTGATAAAGGATGGAGACAATCCCTTTACTTTTCTTTTTACAGGCAAAGCTGGAGAATTTTTTTAAGATGGTAGCAAACAGTTTTTAAACCTTTGAGTCCTTGGTCATATCTTACCTTTTAAGTTGTCTTGGCACTAGAATGGGTTCTTCTTTGCTGCACTCTACTTAAATTTAAACACCTTTTCATGGGAAAGGAATGCAAAAACAGGTTAATAACAGCTTAGAACAGAAATTATTTATGGGTGAAGATAAAACTTTTAGAGAAACCTCCTGTCTGACCATCCAGGGTCACTCTCCCACCTCCTGAGCTGGGACTGAGGCTCCTTCACAGCTACACCTCCTTCTCTCACACAGTCACACCTGGTTTTCTACTGGCTCCACCTCAGGTTTCCTATTGCAGTCTCAAACATCCAGGTCCTTCAAATGATTAGACCATGGTGCAATAACCAGATAACAAAACAGAGCCTGAGCTGGTACTTCCAGAACAAAGGAGCCCTTGGCCTTTTATTCCATCAGAGTGAGTCAGGAGGGCAAGGGCTCCTGCCATGTCCAGTCCCTGGCTGTGTTCTTTGTTGTGCAAAGGTTGGACAGTCACAGCCTCTTGCCTCAGGCTCTCAGCACCCAGAGCTCAACCTGCAGTTCAGACTGCAGCTTTCAAACCAAGCTACCTACCTGCCCTGGATGTATTCATCAATGATTTTAGATAAAAGTGTAAACCTCTACTAGGTCCAAAAAATGGTGTTTCAGCAGCACCAGTAAAAATCAAGCATTAGGTTTTATCTGTTTACTGTGAAGGTAGCTGGAGCTTTATATGTAGGGATATTTGGTGCAGAGGATGTTGCCTTGTAACATCTGGATGGGCACATACACTTATGTTTACAACATGAGGCATGAACATAAGTTAGATGTGTACAGTTCCAGGGCTATGATCCTGCTGGGATCACAAAAACATGGTACCATGGAACTCTTGACTGGTTGCAATGGAGAGATACAGGTTCCTTGGGAAGGACAGGCTGGGAAGACAGGAGTTCTGTTCACTCTGCTTCTGAAGTTTAAAATTTCTTTGAGTCAAATAGAAGCACTACACATGTGAAAAAACTTGTATTAAATTATGTATTTGAATGAATGTTAAGATTTAATGATACAAATATTAAGTGCAAAATTATGTGTGGTAAAAGACTGCTGTGTCAGTGTACTGAAATGCTCAGGTTTTTATAGGACAGCAGGAAAGCAGTTCTTTCAAGTCTTCAAAGTCTTATAATATTCTTGTTATACTTAAAGGGGTTATCTGAAACTGATAGACAGCTGGCTTTTCAAAAGAAAAAAAAAGGCAAAATACTCCATATGAAAAACAACTGTGCCTGAAAGTTTAGTAGAATGCAGATTTTAATATTAGGAGTCAATGAGGTGATAGTGCAACCTGAGCATGCTAGGATTACTCAAATGATTTATAAGCTGCACCAAAATCCATTCTGTTCAGCAGGGTCATTAAGAGATCACACACATTAGAAAGAGAAGAATTATTCTGCACACCAGTTTTTGAGCATGGAATATGTGATAGGAATGCCCATGATGATGTATAAATGCTGTTAGCCCTCTCTCCTGGCTCTAAAATGGCTAATGGTAGACATTTGGTGGAGGAGGCTTATCAAGGGCAAGTTTGTTTCTGTAAAAGACCCAGTTTTTTGTGTAAGCCAGTTTCTGCTGAAACATCCAATGACTTTTGAATCCTTATGATGCACCATTTACAACAGTCTGTACTTATTATTTCTACAGTTTTGTTAAGCATTATATGAAATGCATTTTTCATTTTTCCTGGGCTGGTGCCTGATGATTTTGTTCAATGCCCTTAGAGTGCTCAGCAAGAAACACTGAGTAATCATATGCAGCTTCCATCTGGCTAAAGATCAGAGACATTCCATCACAGAGTAATCACCAAGTAATGCACAGACAGACTAAATGCTTCTCTCTTACTTATTTTGCTGAGAAACTTATAAAAATCTTGAAGGCCATCAGTTGATAAGTTAGAAAGCAAAGAACCAGCATGTCCTGCAGTTTAACTTGGTTGATTTTGGTGTTAATTACTTGTGAAGGAAAGCCAAGGACAGAGATAGGTATACTTATCTCTGTGCATGTTTTAAGTGCCACTTCTTTACATCAATTAACATATGGTGTAGAGGTTACCAAAAGGAAATAGCTATATGTGAGTATACATATTGCAACCACTCTCTCTGTTGAAAAAGAATGAATTAATATAAACTATTTGCAAAAAGACAATGATGCTATCAGACATTTTGTCAAGATCAAAAAGTGGTCTATAAATAGAACTCCAGGGCAGATGGTACAATGTACTAGAGTTTTAAAGAATTCTGCATGGAAAATCATTTCTGTAGTGTGTGCCTCAAACTGCCAAAGACTCACAGAAATTAGTTCATTATCTTGCTGACTCTGGGTCCTCATCTATATGTTTTTCTCAAGTGTTTTCTTGGGGTAAATCCTCCCCTCCCATTATTTCACATAAACCAAGTCAGCCCCTTATCATAATCTTGACACAATTATATCTTATGTACAGTGCAGCAAACAGTAAAGTCTGCTGCTTTTTTTTAAAGGATAAAAATGCCTTGTTATTCAGAATATGAGCAGCAATATGAAAGGAATTGAAAGCCAGTATAGGATTTTAAAAATGAGAAAGCAATAAAGTTAAATATACTTGAATTGTAAAGAATTCAATGATTCTGTCCTCAGCAGCTGTCTCCTCTTCATCAAGAAAAACCAACTTCTTACTTCAAAAGCTACTGCTAACATTCTTCCAGCATAGGTCTCACCTATTTCAACTATTTCAAGTCATACCTCCCTCTTCTCTGCCCCTTTGCTTTCTAACTCAGTTCCCTTCTGTGTTGCCTGACTCTGAATGCTTGGAGGAACTACTGAGACAGATTTGTGTGTTGTTGCATATGAATAAATTCCACTTTCACTGTGTCATTAATTGTTAATGCACTTTACCACCATTTTTATTTGTAGTCCTTTTCCATCAATTCTCATAATGCAGTCTCTCTTGAATTTCAATCCCAAAATTACTTTATTTTTCAGCAATTACTACTTTTACATTCTAAAAGTATAATATGGCAGTTGCAGAATGGCAATGGATATAACTGTAAGGATATAATTTCAAAGAAATAATAGGAATACCATGACATAGTGCAGGAAACCATTCCTTACTCCACATGCAAATATCTCACCACAATATAACACAGTGGAAATCTAAAGACAAGTGATTTCATGATGTTCATATCAACTCTGACTAATTTGTAGCCAAAGATTTGGGTATTGAGCAGCAACATGTTTAAGTCATGCTGCTACCTCTTCTGCCAGTTTATATCACCAAGGAGATACAATATGAGAAATGTCTTTACTTTCTCTAAGCTGAGCCAATTTGAGGAACAGTGTTAATAGTAAAACTGGAGAAAATTATTAGTAAGAATTCATTAATTTCATGAAGAGCAGAATGAAACCTAGTAGTTTATCTGTTAATATATCTTTTTGACATTGCTACTTCCAGAGTAGTTTGCTAAAAGCATTGATAACTTACAGTGATTTGAAATGTCAGAACAAACTTGTGAAATTTTTGGACAATTTCTGCTCAGAATTTTAATAATGAAAAATTTTCTCTGCTCAAATTTCAATTTTACCATGGCAATTCTAAATATATTATTTCTCTTGGGGCAAGTAGATTTGATTCTTGACATTTTCATTTATAAAATAAAATCAAAAACTCTTTCAATATTTGTTTGCCCCTGTGTTACTCCCTAAGGAAGCATTTGTTAGGATGAGCTTTGCTATAGAGAGAAATCACTGATTTAATTATATTTTCCATAAAATAATTCCGTTTCCCTTCTGAATGCATGACTAAAGCTCTTTGGGCAGATTATACTATTATTTAGCTTACCCCACATTCAGAGTTCATAGTGCATCTGGAATTATAATAAATCCCTGTGGTATTCAGGTTTGTATCAAACTGAGAAAAAAAAAAGCATCCCACAGTAGCTTGATGAATTAAAAGGAAACACTGCAACAGCAATAACCATATCCATGAATCCTCCCTCCTACTCCAGCACTCCCAGAAGATCCCTGGTGGAATGGTGGCAGTAACTAAGGCTGAGCTTCTGGAGATCTGGATATCCCAGACTGAGTATGTGCACACAGCATCCTTCTGTCCAGGATATCCCAGACAGTTAGCCCACAGTTATTTAACTGCAATATGTTAGCAGGCATGATTACTAAAACTAAAATTAGAATGTTGCCTAAAAAAAAAAGCTTTTTAAGCTTCCAGTGCAAGAAAAATTTGATGCTTTGCCATGTCATTCTAATTCAGGATGAAAATAAGAGTTGTAATAATTAATTTCCTTTGGGAAATAAAACCAAACAGAACACCTTTACCCTCCTCTTCCCCTATTACCTGTATTATACTTTATTTAAGGGTCATGAAAAAAATCATAGATCAAATATCTTAATTATGAAAAATTCCCCAAAGCCTCTGTTTCTAGGAAAGCAGAATTTTTGCAGTTCTTGCAGGATTGAGTGAGCAATTATGCAGTTGGGCAGAAAACTTCCAGTTTTGTATCACATTTAAATGCATTTAAATAATGAAAATAAGATAGAAAGCGAAGATGAAGGAAAATTGTCCAGCTGATCTACTTAAAACTGACCAGGGATTTAAAAGCAGATTTCTAACATCATTAAAAGTGAAATTGACAGGCTGCAGTGAGGATTATACATTGGCTTCTCCTCTGCCACATATTTGTCCCCTATCTGTGAGTGTCCCTTTAAGAGCCAGGACCAGGTTATCCTGGTGAAGCAGCTCCAAGAAGATGCCAGGATCATCTTAGCTTAGTAATGGGGGCACCCACATTGTATAGAAAACATTCTGTGTTTGCTATTTTTTTTTTCCTTTTTTTTTTTTTTTTTTTTTTTTTTTTGTGATTACAGAATCACAGAATATTCTGGGTTGCAAGTGACCCACAAGGATCATCAAGTGCAATTCTTAAAGGAATCGAACTCAGAACTTTGGTGTTATTAGCAGCATGCTCTTACCAACTGAGCTAGTCTCAGGGTAAGATAAGGTCATATAAAATGTTTATTACTAAGAGGTAATGGAATCTGGCCTTTAAAAATCTTGGATTAACATTTTGCCATGTGGTTCTTTACTTGTTCTGCATTATATAGAATTTTGTAACTGTTGTATAAAAATATTTTGGCAACAGCCTGAGAGAACAATAAACAGAACAAGCTGAAATGAGATATGTATTCAATCAAAAAGAAAGCAAAGCACCATAAATCACATAGATATAGAAAACAATAACTAAAGTAAAAAGAAGGAATGTTAAATAAAGAGCATGACTATATTGTGTAAAATCCTGTCAAGACACATCTCTGAAAAAGTAGATTACTTGAATTACTTCTAAATAGCAAAATCTGAACAATTACCACATGAGTATTTAAGAGTTGAAAAGAGAAATGTTTAGTAGGGAAAATATATTTACAAAGCCCATAATATATTTGTGCAAGTTTATGTTGCCAAAGGAAAAAAAAAAAAAAATATATATATATATTTATGATACCAGTCCAATAAATAACCTAGTTAGAACTTTCTTGCCATTCACTCAGGCCCAGCAAGGACCTTTCCTGATGAAGGGAAGAGAGATTGAAAATGGTAAACATGTGAATTAAGTAACTCATAAAGGGCTTCCCAGAGCCAGCAGGAAGAGACAGAAAGGATAATAACTTCTACAAGTTTTGTTGGTTTTTTTTTTTCCAATACCAGTGCTTAGAACACATTGAGTCATCATCAGCTGTGGAGATTTCACCGAGTCTGACTGGATATTTTCATACATTTTGAATGCCATTCCAAGGCCAGATTTGCAATCTTCATTCAATCAGCTTTCACATAGAGCCCAGGTCCTGTTCCTGTGTACCTTATGTGTCTTTATTTTGCCTGGTGCCTTAAGCTGCAAGGTGCCACAGATATTCCCATGTGGCCATTTGGCAGCTGGATCATGAGGTCTTTTGTGACCAGATATTTTCAATATTTGTATCAACTGCAAAGCAGATATAAATGGTGATTACAAAAGGCAAGTAATACTCATCTTATTGCCCAGTGAAGGCAAAGTTGGGACAATAGCAGAGCAGCTGTTTGGAATACTTTCTGGGATTTAGAATCCCTGACAGAGACCTAAGCACTTGTGTGTCCATTTGTGAGAATCAGCCTGGATGTTTGTGCCAGACCTCTATAGCTGCCAGCATTTCCATGCTCTTTATGCTGGGAAAATTGTCAACTTGCCTATACATGCTAGATAAGCAAAGGCTGTGAGCACATTTAGGGGAATGACCAGGGAAAAAGCATTTTCATTTATTCTCTCTTAGCACAGACCAGCAACAAGGAGGGAAATACAACACTGCCACAAGCATGAGAAGGATGGCACCCTAGGAAAGGCAAAAAACTAATATCCAGTCTGATGCCTCTTACATTATAAGATCTTTTCTGAGAAAACTCACAAAAAAAATTGGATGTCATTCTTTGGTGTCTGTAATTAGCTCTTAAGTGTAAAATTTCGCCCTCTAACCAATTAATGGATATTTTAAAAAAGCAATATATGAAATAGCTTATTATATATATAAAACATGGATTAGCCATACACTTCGAAAACTCCTTTTAGAAGAGGTTAAATCTGATTGCAGAAGGGTGAAGCTTATATTAAGATCCTTGTGAATATTCCATACCTAAAGGGATTTATTTTTAGAATTAAGTCCCTGATACGACCCCTACAGTTTTGTTTTCATTATGGCATGGAAAATACATAGGAATTTTTCTACCTTAAAGTAGATCCTTCTCTGTAGCTGCATTTTGATTCCTTCTCATCTGATAGTATTGATGAGTATATTGACAACTGTTGTTTCTCTTTCAGCTTATTTCAGTCTGTGCCTGACCTATATCCATCATTCTCTTACTATTCCACTTGTGGAGAGGTACCATTATCTTTAGAATGGTAGAAAAAGGTTTGAATTTCATATTTGAATTGAATGTATATAGTACCATAGTGCACAGTTGAATATTAAAGGGAATTATTTAGATATCTGTGTGAACAGACCAAAAAAATAGAGAGAGAGGGAAAAAAAGAGAAATAATGATACCAAGACTCCAGCTCTATATTCACAGAATATAGAGGACATATTATTTCGAAAGAAAAGGATTTTGCCACAAATTAGGAAGAAGTGAATATAAGTTTTAAATGTAAAAATATGCATATTCTCATGTGGTAAAAGAGGTACTTGTGAGTGGAGGGTTTTAAGTGCACTTCTTACAAGAATGCCAAAATACATGGTGGTATGGGATACCACTTAAAAGTAATGGCTAATCACTTTCTGACTGTTTGAGGGTGTTTTATTCTCTTTCAATAGGAAGTAAAAACTGTCATCATTGGCTGAACGATAAGTGGACTAATTAATTGCAGGAACAATTAAGCAGTATTTTTTTCTGTTTTTTTTAAGTAGTGAATAACTCTAAATTCAAAACTTAAGCCAGCAAGACAGCTTCAATTGTGTCATGCATTAATTATGATCTGCATAATATCCATCAGAGGGAAATGTCTGACCTAATGAAAGGAAAAGCCTAGAGCATACTTTGAGTCTCTCTCACTTTATCTCTTTACTTCCCCTTCTTTCTGCTGCTGACACAGAACTTTCATTCCTTTTTAGTTAATTAACCTATTTGCTCCTACCTCCACTAAAGACCTGGGAAGACATTTGCTGAAAGCACAGTTCAGTTGACTTGATTTTCTGTATTCTTGAGTGCACTTCATCTGCATGGTCATGCTGCATGTTCTTCAAGGTACCACTACCCCATAGCTTGCCAGGCAAACCTGGACTTTCTTCTTGTTTCCTAGTCAGAGCAATAATTAATATTAACAGATATCATATGTATTTTGGCTGACTTCATTATTATTTCTTGACTTCTCGCTAATATTTTGTTATTCATCCATGAAAACATTTTTTTCCCTGGTTGAAATAACTTGGATGAGTTTGCCAATGATACTGATTAGGAGAAGCTGTGGACACCCTTGAGAGCAGAGGGGCCTTAAAGAATGGATTGCTGGATATCATCAGCTATATGAAATTTAGCATGAGCAGGCACCTGGGATGTGATAATCCAGGTTATACATATGAACCAGGGAATAAAAGTCTGGAGAGCAGATCTGCAGAAATTGATCTATGGGTTTGGGTTGGTGATAAATTGAGTATGAGCCAGCAGTGCCCTGGCAGCCAGGACAGCCAGCCATGTCCTTGGTGCAGCAGGCACAGCATCACCAGCCAGGCAAGGGAGAGGAATGCTCTCCTCTGCTCTTCCCTGATGTGGCACCACCTCAGTTACTGCATACAGTTTTGGGTGCCTCAATGTAAGGAAACCAAACTATGTGAATGTGTCCAGAAGAGGGAAACCAAGATGGTGAAAGGGATCAAAGGCAAGACTCTCAAGGAGTGGCTGAAGTCACTTGGTTTGTTCAGCTTGGAGAGGGGAAGGCTGAGGGGTGACCTCATCACACAACTTCCTCAAGGTGGGCAGCAGTGGAGGTGGAGGAGGTGTTTATCTCCTCTCTCTGGAGACCAGCAACAGGACACAAGGGAATAGAATGTAGTTGTGTCAGCAGAAGTTCACTTTAAATGTCAGAAAAAGGTTCCTCACTGAGAGGATGGTCAGTCACTGGCTCCACAAGGAACAGGCTGCCCAAGGAAGGGGTGGCACAAACCCTGTAAGAGTTCAAGGACATCTGGAGGATGCTCTTAGTCATATGGTCCCTTCCAACAAGAGATATTCTGTGAGTCTGTGATGTTACAAATTAAGGAAAGGGAACTGATAAAAAAAGTAGGCCAAATTAGGAAATTAGGAGGCAGTTCATAATTTTCTTATAGAATTGGCTTATTAGACTGAAGAATTTATTGTAATTTGAAGAATTTGTTTGTGAATCATAGATCATGTATTTGTAAAATTTGTGTTTTTATTGGTCATAAGATTCAAATTCTTTTAATGTAATTAACTGATTAAACAGTGATTAGCTCTGTTTTCAAACTACAGAAAAATAAATGAGTGAATAATTCTTATATATTGGAGATTTCCTCAGCTATTAATAGCTTTGCTATTTGCTATTATTCACTGCATGTCTTTAGGAACATTATAAACATTTTTAGAACCCAGATATCTTTTAAAAGTAAGATTAGATATGTATCATGACATATAGGGGCACACTTAGCATTTCCTTCAACAAAAATATACAAACCACTTGCCTAAAAAACTCTTTTGTTGGTTTCAGGCAACTGTTCCACCCAAAGCTAGAAGCCATGCCCAGCATCTGGGTTAGAGTTTGGCCCTATCCTGTGTCTTCTTGCAGTGCCTTTAGAAGTCACTGTTGTCAGCAGTCCAGTCCACCACTTCCCCAGTATCTTCCTGTTTTAATTTCCAACTCTCTCATGGTCTATTTCTTCTCTCTACTATGTATGATTGAAAACAAGGCAGGTTCCCTGAACACTGTACTGGACATTAAGGAAACACAATATGAACAAAGTAATATGGATTCAGGAGCTGTGGCATGAGTCCTAAGTACCTTAGGGCTTAAGAGCTCTCAAAGCCTAATTTTCTCTTAGAGCCCTATGACCTGTTACCAGGTCTGAAGGACAATTGTGATGCATTTTTTCATGTGCCATTTTAAAGAGAAATGCAGTCATGCATTCCTTCTGATGATATGAAAATTTAACCTTCCTGGATGGCTGGGAAATACAGTGTGCCCTAGACAGGTGACTGCTATGGATTGGGATCACAGACTTTGTGGTCAATGTGAATTAATGGCCACAGAACCCATTCTGTTGACTTTCACTGAGGTTGCATTGGATTACATGAAAAATCCAACATAGGAACCCACTATTTGATGAGCTACTACTTAAATATCTTAGTGATATACATATATATATATATATATATATATATATATACACATATACATATATACATATATGTATATTATATTATATTATATTATATTATATTATATTATATTATATTATATTATATTATATTATATTATATTATATTATATTATATTATATTATATTATATTATATTATATTATATTATATTATATTATATTATATTATATTATATTATATTATATTATATATAATGGTATATAATGGTATATGTATTTATTAAAAGTCCAGACGATAAAGCAGAAAGGAAGAAGTATGTGAGAAAAAAATTAATATGAAAGGTTTATTACAATATTCCTTTTACTTTCCCTGACAAATCTGAATAATGAGGGAGAAGAAAAAAGCGTGAGTTATCAAGAGTAGGTCAAGAAAAATGGCAAAGATTCCAATTATTGTCATTAGTAGTATCATTAATAACCCACTGTAGCCATGGAATCTTAATATGTTCTCTTATCACACAACAGGTAATTGTGTCCACCCAGAAAAATTGTTTTTGCTTTCTAAATTATGTAACCAAAAATTGTCATCTATTGTTTTCTTTCTGCAAAGATATATAGCAATCTGTAAAACAATTTACACTTTAAACATTGCATTATATTACCTCAGATTCAATTTTAAAGCACAATAAAAGGTTTCTTATATAATGTGTTATTTTAAGGAACTTCAAAGAACATGATTAAAGGATAGGCCATGCTATAACACTTGTTAGCAATTTTGCATTTGTTCTGATGGGTAATTTCTTTCTGTTCAGTGATCAGTTATACAGGACTGTGCAGAGTTTCCACAAGAAAAGCAAAATTAAAGGAACATAAAAACAAATATACTAATGAGGAATTATTTAGATCCAAACGGTTACATTTCTTAATTTTAAAACTATTTATCACCTAAGCAAGGCTTTGGAATACTTTGTGGGTGGTTTATTTTCATGTCACAATAAAAGCAGGGATAGAACTGAGATATTTGAATGTACTTTGAGCTTTGAGTATTTAAGAAAGTAAACACCTCTACTAACATATGTATTAGTTATCCCATTTAATAACTACAGAAATTTTTCTTTAAAAAAAACCCAATTGCAGCACTTCCAAAGAAAATACTCAAGAACAGAGGTGACATTTTACACTCTCTGTTCTCTCACTGAGTTTTTATACGACCTCTAGAGAGGAACCTACTTAACTTTCCTGAACCTCTGCTGACTTTTCATCACACTGAAAAATATAATAATTCTAGTTATATTAAAATCTCTGCAACAACTGGACTTAATCCCATGAAATTAATTTATTGAAATTATTCTCCTTCTTAAAGATAAATATACACTAAAAGCATATGAGGATTATAAAATTTGTAGGGTCATGCCATATAGAAACGTGAATATTCCATAGAAAATTTGTACAAATAGATGTTAATAGTAATCAGTCTGAAGTAGAAAAAATTTGCCATCCATCATAAATTAATCAGAAGGAACAGCTCTGAGTGGATTCAGCTGGATTTTGGGAGACAGAATACCCTGAGCATTTAGGCACCACTAAACTTTCATATGCCACATGCATGACTCTAAAATAATAGAAATAATTACCTAAACATATATCATTGAATGCTTTACAACAAACCATTCACATATCTGCCCATGCATACCTATATCACTTAATTGCAACTTCTCCTTGGCATCATTTTCATGTTCTGAAATCAAGGGAGTGATCATATCTACTAGTAGAGAACAAAAAAAACCTGTTTGATTCAACACTCCTACCCAGACTTTGACAGTTTTTGAGAATTGTGCTTTACTTACATTTTGTCAAAGCAGATTGACTATTCAAAAGTTTTTGAAAGTCAATAGCATTTTTTTCTAGTTGCTGTGCCAAAATAACTATGCCAAATTTCAAAACTTTGATGTTCCAACTTAAAGTTTTTTGCTGAATTGGGCTATAAATGACAGACCTTTTAAAAATATTTTTTTCACTCATGGCAAGACTCAGTTTCTAGTGCTTTTGGGATTTCCAAGCCCTTGCAGTCACAGAAAAAAAAAAGTTAACACTTGCAAAATTATTATTATTTTATTATTATTATTAATTACCATAATTATTACTAGCAAATTTTTATTCTGATCCTGTAAGATTCCTTTCATGATTTTTAAATGAATCTAACAACATATAGACAGCTCAAGTATGAGGTTCATTATACTGCATTATTCTCCTTCAAAATAATCAGCTTGGTCCTTTTCTTTCTTTCTTTCTTTCTTTCTTTCTTTCTTTCTTTCTTTCTTTCTTTCTTTCTTTCTTTCTTTCTTTCTTTCTTTCCCTTCCTTCCTTCCTTCCTTCCTTCCTTCCTTCCTTCCTTCCTTCCTTCCTTCCTTCCTTCCTTCCTTCCTTCCTTCCTGTTCAGGTAGTTTAACTAACTTAGCTAACCTTATTACTGATTTAACATCTTTTGTAAATCAGAACCTTCTTTTACTTGGCAAGGAGAGCACATAGTTAAAATACATTTCCAAGGCAGGGAGTTTAACTACATTTTAATGGGATTATTCATTGCTACTTGCCAATATGAGTAAGATTTTCACAAACTGATCCAATGCAAATAAAATGTGGCTGGGAACTGATGGAAAAATGTGTTCACAGATAATCTCATCAACCATATTCAAATTCATGGAAATAACATGAGGTTTATGGGGGGTTTTGCCACTTTTTTTTTTTTTTTTTTTTTTTTTTTTTTTTTTTTTTTTTTTGTTATGCAAAGATTCACTAGATAGCAAAAGCCACTAGGTGGCATTTGTGATATATTAGGTTAGAAGTACTGGTTTAAATATTACATCTGATCCTTGGTTTCAAGAGAAAAAGACATTTAACATACCAAAGCATTTAATTCAAGGACCTCCCTCCATAATTAGATAAATGCATAGAATTTGCATTTCTGCTACATCATTTGGAAACTCACTTTCTGAAGTTTCCATTCAACCCCTAGATGTTCTCAGGCATGTATTCCCTGACCCCAGAGTACCAGCTTACATAAGTAATTACTTGTCTACAATTAAGCTGTAAATAATGCAATCACTCCATTCTTGTCCTGTCAGTCTAGTCCCAACCACAACAAATAGGACTAATCACATACTTACTCAAGTGTGTAATTATTTACAGTTAAACTTCTGTCACTTTCACCCTGTTTGGAAACAGTAGAACACAACCTGTAATTAGCAAATGTTGCTGCAGGCACTTTTACTTGGAAATAAGCCATGGATTCAGCACCTATGTGAGCAGAGAGGTAAACCCTTTGATCCAGGATTCTGGCATGAATTCTTCCCCTTGGGCTATTCTATTATCAACCCCCAATAATGCAGAGAGATCAATGAATTATTATTGTGTCAAATAAGTCTCTAGAAAACCACTTGTCTCTTCTTTGCCAGTGAATTTATATGCACTTACATCATGGTTAGATGTATGGATATATGTGTATAAATATACATAACAATGTTTACCAATGTATATGTATTAATGTGTATCTGAAGATGTAAGAATTAATCAGATATATACCTGATTTTGATTTTCTTTTAAATGACTGAAAAATCTTGGCATTCACAAATTAGATTGATGGTTATAGGTTTTGACTTGTCGCTTTTTGTATGGTTAGTGGTCACTTCTTTCCTTGATTAGAACCTGAAACTGTGATAAAAGAAACCATTCTTTCTTGAAATTCTTTCAAAGAATCATATTTAGCAAAATATAATTGCATTTAAAGGTGCAGAAACAACTCTATGTAAAATCTGGTCATAAAGCAGATGCCTTTATGTCATGCCATGGTTTATTGCAGTGAAACCTTCCAATTCAGAAATCATTGTCTCAGAACAAATTGTGCACATCACACATGTGACATTAAACCCTATGTGCCCTCATTTCATACTGATGCAGGTTCTGTCACATGCACTCAGCTTGAGCTATTCCTTACTCTATCCCAAGGGCTGGTAAAGAGCTACTCAGCCTGAACAAGGAGGCAGAATTCGTCCCATGGAGAAGATTGGAAAATTAGAAAGAACTCATTTGCCACCTGCCCTTAGCAGTAATTCCAGAAGCAGATGGAATATGAGATTAAAAACAGGACCTGATTTTTGCTTACTGGCACATAAGCAAATCATTTAGAAGAAAGACTGGGTAAGAACAAGCACAGAAAATAATTGCCCTTACACTTGTTATCAGTTTATCAAGGAGAGTGGACAGTTTATTTCTTCCTGTTCTGTTTCCTGTTTCATCCTCAGTATGCCTATAGTTTGTTTTTTAACTGTTCTCGTAGATGAAAATTGTTTTGCACCCAGAAATCAGGGTGAGTTGACAAAAGATATCACATTTTAAATAAGCCTTTTTTGTGGGAAAACACTGCATTTGAATCTCTTCATTAATTTATTCAGTGATGCATTGGCCACTATTAGAGATGGAATAACTCCCTGAATGACACCCTGCTCGTTTTGAGTCAAACAGGTGTTTTTACTAGTGTAGGTCAGTGCAAGGAGGTGAGGGGCTTAGCTTGGAATGTTTTGGTGGACCCTGGATGAAAGGAGCAAAGAGAGACAGAATTCTTGTTATCAACACACTTTTGTGATGTGAATGGTCAGAGTTGTATAATATGAAACTGGAAATAATGAAAATTATTTATTCAGTGTGCCTACCAGTTAGTTTGTAGAAAGGAAAAGTCTGAGGGTTTCCTTCCTAGTCCTTAATGATGTGTGGCAAACAGGTTTTGATAAAATGTCTGGGTATCCAATTACCATGGAAACAGTCATACTGGATGGAGACTGTGGCACTTAGCTAGTTAGTAGTCAGTCAGTTGCTGTTGAATTACAGTGATATGAAATTGCTGGAGTCTCCAGATACTTTTTGCAAAGGCAGTAGCTGCCTCCCAGTATGACTTACTTGAACAGTCTATATCAGCCAGAACAAAATGCTCAGTAAATGTTTCCAAGTTGACAGATACTGTGTTAGGGAGCTATTTGCTGTCACTATGATGCAGGGAGAATGCAGACATGCTGGCCTTTGTTTACTTTTCTAGCTGCCAGCTAAGACCACAGCCTTTTGCTGTGGATGGTGTACATTATGTTAAACATTTGTTTAAGCTTTCTTCCCACCACTGACAAATATAACATCCAGATTACACTGTGGAAATTAATTGCAAGGGACATCAAACAGAATTTTATATTTTTCTACCTAATAATGATTCTCACATCTTTGTATTTACAAGACTTTAAAAAATATGTAATCCTTGGAGGAAAGTGAGCAATTCATATAGCTATTGAATATAATTCATCCACAACACCAGAAAGTCTGTCAAACTGTCATTGCAAGCTGCCATCTGAGAAGCTGCCTTTCAGAGTCTTAATTTCCCTTTCCTTCTTCCTCACAGCCACCAAGATTATTTACAAGACTCTGGTAACCACATCTGAAATCAGCCCTTGTCAGATTATTAAAGATTTGTAAACTGCATGACAGCAAACTACAAGATGTGCTGATAAGGAATTGGGTATATCAGTAATGAACATAGCAAGTTTCTTGTTATCATTTGAGGGTAGCATATGCTTCAAGGATTTACCTGCACACTGAGCTTTTTTCCCAGGTAAACCACTGCTGATTATATTCCCTCTCCACAGTGCATTAAACACATCCTTGTGTCACTAGCAAGAACAGGAAATGAAGTGCTTTAGGATTTTTTCTTTACTATTCAGTATTCTGAAAATAAAAATTAAAAAAAAAAAAAAAGATTGATTTGTAGTAAGCTACCAGCATTGTAAAATATGTGCAATTAAATGCATTGTATTAAATAACTTTTGTCTGTCCTAAGGTATGTGTTCCATAGAGAAGCTCAAGCTTTGTGTTCACAGTTCATTAAAAAAATTGGCTCCATTTTCATTCACTAAAATGTGAGATTTTGACTCCTAAAGTTCAAAGTGATATTTAATTTTCTTGAAAATCCGTATGATATTTTTGTCTTAATACATGTAAAACTGAACTAATGACATCTTTAAGTTTGCAATCCATCCCACTGAAAACTAAGAAATTGATACATGCAGTATGCTGAAGGGTTCAAACCTGCAGAGATTGGAGTAACTTGTTAGAAGCTGTCAGGAATTACAAAACTTCTTTTTAAATCCAGAAGGTTGTCACAATATTTGAGTTTTTTAAAGTTCCCTACGTTAAAAACTACAGAAACACAGCTATAAAATATGTGTCAAGATAAGTCTTCATCTGGCTGCTGCTTTTTTAGTCCTGAATTTATTGAAATAATTTACAGTATCCAGAATATGGATTATATGGATGGTCCTACATAGCTGAAGGTTAAAAAAAAAATATTGGATACAGTTGAATACAGTTTCATTATTAAGAAAATATATCTTAAAACATGATTAGGATGAAAATTTGGAAATCCCTAACATCACTGCAGTTATTGAATGACATTTCCAGGTGATGTTAAAAAGTTAATGCACATGAAAGATTTTTGCCTTTTTGTCAGTAGAGGGAAGAAGGTTCTATTGATATCTGTTGCTTATAATTTCTGGGGAAGATGAGGAATTTGATCATTAGTCACTTGTAAGTAGGTGAGGTAAATCCACTCAATTTATATTTGTTTGCAATGTAAGAAATTCCATATCAAAACACATTTTATTCTTTGTCATTAGTTTTAGGGACCAGATTTCCCAAGCACTTATTCACATCACAGAAGTGAGTCTGCTTCTGCACAATCAAGTTGACCTCATAGATGAATCCACAAATGAAGAACTCAGCTTTTGGTAAAATCTGGATGCTTGGCTTTTGGCATAAGTTTTCTGGAGCTGTAGTCTGAAACTTCAGGCAGCTGGTTAATCTGTGGCTGAGTCACTGACCCCCAGGTAATATTAAACATCCACATGGGGATGTGGTTTACAAAGGTTTGAGTCTCACAACTTCACAGCTCCAGCTAACAGTTGGAAAAGTAGTCCAAGTTACCTCGAGGGGGAGTGTACTTTAAAAATAAAGTGCTTTTGCTTGGAAGTAAACAGCTACAGAATCACAGATGTTGGTCAGCCTTAGGTGATCTCACAAAGTCTGTGTGGGGGAAAAAAATACAGACAAAGGACAGAAGGCAGCGATTTCTAAAAACTGGGAAAGATTATTCTCTGAAAAAAAATATTTTCTGAAGAACTCTGTCATGGAAGGCTATAAAATACTGAGATTTTCTTACATAAGTGTTGCTGCAGGATTGTGGAAAAAGGGTAACTCCTCATTAAAGCAAAAAATGGCTGATTTAATAGGTCCTTTAAAGACTTTTCTCTGAAGTTCTTATTGATTGTCACTGCTGAAATATTGTTACAGTACGTGTCAAGATATAAACTGACTTCATGCTGTACCTTCTCCATGGCTCAGGTCTATTTATTTCCTGTACCATATGTACATAAAGTGAACATTACAGTTATGAAAGGTGAACAAATAAATACTCATGGATTTATGTTATTTATAGTGCAATTAATGTCTGATGTGAAAACTTTCAGTTCCTTTGTCTCTGCTATTCATTTTTGTACATTCATTTAAATAGTTTCTCCTGAAAATGCAGCAGAAATTAAATGCCTATCCACATTCATGCTAAATGAATTAGTTCTGTTTAATGTTACTCAAATGAATACAAAAGGAATTAATCATCATTAGAAAGATACCATTAAGATTTACCCTTTAAGCTTTAATATACTGCTAGGTTGTATGATATTAGATAGGAATCCATAGTTAAGCCCCTAGATGCAAGGGTTTGGGAAGTATTGGGAGGTGTCTACATCCATAACTAGACTGGGGAATTTTGCTCTCATCTCTCTTTGAAAGTGATACTTATTATGCATGCTCTTTTGAGTTCTTAATGTTTTAAATGGGTATGCTTTCTCATAGTTTTTAGCCACTCTCTTATGTCAGAGGCCAGAAAGGAGTAATGTTTGCATGAGTTTATTTGGATACATGCACTTTGATGCAAATTAAGGGATACAGTGGGCAAGAACTGAGGATGGAGACAGAGGTGAATAATATGTGCTTCTTCCATAAGCAAATACAGAAACTTTTCAGGATTATTAATAAATTGTCTCCACGGGTTTTCTTTCCAGTTATCAATGCAAGTTACTGATGTTTCCTAAATTCTTAGCCAAGGTACCTTTGCATATCAGAGGATAGCAAAATGTCAGTTTCTAACAATTTAAATGTCTTGAGAATTGGTTTCATAATAAATTTCTCAGTGCTCTCTATTAATTTCCCTCTAATTTTTTATCACTGCCACCCCCCTGCTATTTTCTGACATTGCAGTACTAGATAATATTGTGACCTGAAAAACAGACTCACAATAATACAGAATAAGACAACCTGGGAGGGACCTTAAGTAGATGCTGTCGAATTTAAAACCGCCACAAGCTCAAAGTTTCTCAGCACTTTAAACATCATGTCTTGAGAACATTCAAGACCAGAACTTCACAACTGCTGTGGGCAATCTGCTACACTGCTTGACAGTCCTGATGAATAAATAATTCCTTTAAATCCACTCATACTCCTGCCATAAACCAATGTGAAGAGACTGATGCAGGTTTTGTGAAAAGCACCTTGTAGAAGTAAGCAAAAGGGAAGTCAGTGCTTATGCATTACCATATTTTTTTAATACAAATAATTGTTTCTTCTTTCAGAAGTGCTTGAAAGAAGGAGGGATAGCCATTGGTAGACACATGTGCTCAGTGACTGCACTAAATATTACAATAGACATATGACAGGGAAAGGCCATGTCAGATGGAGGACTCTTTGGCTATTTGTCTTCTGAATGTAATTTTTCTGTCTCTTCTTATCTAGTTCCAATTTCCTGGAAGGAAATGCACAAATCTGTCCTACCAGAAAAGTCTTTGAATTTCAAACTTCAGTGAAATAGTTAATGCCTTGACCACAGACTCAGAATTTTGTTCTAACTATTCTCACCTCAATACTTCTGATTGGCAACCTGAATTTTGTTGTGAACTGCCCAATAGAATTGCAATATAAACTTGCACAGTGAGGTAACATTGTCACTTCAAAATGTGTAAGGTGAATAAATGAAAGCAATGGCTGTTACACAATCACAAGAAAATCGAGGAAGATTCTTCATCATTTTCAGTAAACTGCTGCTTATTCAAAGCAAGATGAAGAGGAGAGCACTAATATCAACAAACCTGAAATTTCTGTTCATTTGACATTATAATTTTTCTGAAAGTGAATAATCACAATAGGTGACATCACACTAGTTTTGTCCTTTGTGTACATAGTTTAAATAAAGACCACTAGGCCTTGCTTACCACCAAATAAGTGAGGTACTGCTTTGAAGGTCAATTCTAGTGTCTGCATAAGCATTCTAGCATGTAAAAACCTCCAGATGATGCTTTCAGCATGTGATCTGCTCTGTATAACACTGTCATCATGAGAAACAGTTGAACACCAATTTATCTGCAGCTTTGCTGAAAGGTTTATAGCACAGTGAGTAGTAATCACATTAGCTGCCTTTATCACTTGGACTGTACATTACATTAACATAATACAATTTTATAGCTTTAAGAAATATTAAACTGAAATGAAGGCAAGCAGCGCTTCACTAATGGATTTACAACATCTCTTATCCCTACTCAGCTACAGTGTCTATAATCAGAGGGAATGATATTTGCACTTCTTTAGAAAGAGCTGTTCATTTCAAACAGTGTGTTATTCTGCTAAAGAGTTGCAATCTAATTGGGTTGTTGAGAGATGCAGAGACTGCTTTTGTCCTTAATCCCTACTTTACATTGGTCTAAGTTTTTATTCTTGTATATATCTATAACAGAGAGACACATGCATACACACATACTTCTGTAAGAGATTTTGAGACAAAAAATCTCTTCATTACTTATCATTGAAATTTGGTTAAGATGAATAAGTAATTTGCCTTGAGTCTTCTAAAACCCTCTGATTTTCCTCTATGTATCTGAAGTAGCTCTCCTTCCTCTGGCAGGGAACATTGGTAAGATAAATAAACAGCAAAAGAAATCTAATTAATCTCACCCAAATCATCTCCCTGAAGTAAGGGAAAAGAACACAGGAAAAAAAAAAAACCCAAAAGTATTCCTGTTCTAAGGAGAGTTTGAATGAGTAATAGTAGAAGCATATTTTCCTTGTTTCTAGTGTCACAGAAGCATGAAACTTGAAAATAAGAACCAAAGGCATTACTGAATTAATCCTCAATACTTAATCCCTTATATGTATTTTTATTGTTTTTGCAAATCCCAGTGAAAATAATTACTAACAATAGCCAGACACTGAAATTGCTCTGCAAATAGTTCATAAGAATACTTATATCTCCTGCCATTGTTCCTCAATAGTCCACTGGGTTTTTTTTTTCAGGACTATCAGTGTTCCTAAGCCTTCATTTAAAGTTACAGCCAACCTTCACCTGACCCACAGCTCACTAGTTCTGGTGAAAATACAGAAGAATCTAGAGTCTGTTCTCTGTCTCTTGCATCCTTTTATCTTCCTCAGCATATTGTTTTGCTCTTTTGGAGCACAGGAGACACTTGCTGTCACAACCCTTGATTATTCAGGCCAAACTTTTCCAGACTTGGAACCAGGGTCTCACACTGAAGAGCTTGCCCACACTGGATCTTTATGCCAGATATCCCTACAAGTCACAGGATGCTGCTTGTGAGATTGATGTGCAGGAGTGGCCTCAGTCTCCTTCTCCTCAGGAGAAGTTTTGTTGTTTTTTTTCTCTATTAGCAACTATTACATTTTTCTGTAACTGGCTTCCAGGGGAAAAAAACTCTAATTAGAATTCTTAAGCATTATATATTGCACTTTTTTCCTGATTAATTCACTGGTCCATATTCCATTTTTAAAAAAATATTTGCACTTACAATTAATTTGCATTTTTCCAAGTTTAAAAAGATATACAGTGGAATTATATTAAGAAAGGAAGAAAGGTGAAGAAATTTTCTGGTTTGTTTGCCTATTCATGACCTCTTTAAGCAGCTCATGACAGTGGCATTGCTTGCTCATGCAATTTGACCTGTTCTGGAGAATTTGCAGCAGGATTTGCAACAGTGATGTGTAAATATACACAAAAATGTATATTTATTGAGAGGCTGATAATCCTGCTAACCTTGTGGCTCTCCCAAATGCTCCACCTCAATTTCCAAAAATCTAGAGCTGCCCTAAGAGTCAGTGATGAATTGGCAACGCCACTGGAATGAGCAAGTTTACTTTCCTATTCAGGATTTATTATTTTCTCACTTTTAACAGAAATATGGAAAGTTTCCTGTCTCTTCACCACAGGATTTATGGCTTCTTTGCTTGTATGATTGTCTGATGGTATTCAAAGATGAGTTTTGGGAATTCTTGTGTTGACCATTTTCCTACTGTGGTAAAAATTAA
Source organism: Oenanthe melanoleuca (assembly GCF_029582105.1). Classification (NCBI taxonomy): domain Eukaryota; kingdom Metazoa; phylum Chordata; class Aves; order Passeriformes; family Muscicapidae; genus Oenanthe; species Oenanthe melanoleuca. The sequence continues at coordinate 33,317,755 of NC_079339.1, forward strand.
CATCTGTGAAGCATGCTGTGTTTATTATCTTATCCTATTTATGGTTGGCTGGGATTTTTCATTCAGCTACTGTCTCTTCCCAATATACTTCCAACTTTAGAGTTTATTTATTATGGTGAGAGAAAAGTAAATGTCTTGAAAAAGCTTCATAAGAGTGGGGCATGGTTATATAAAATTATCATCATCTTCCCTGTAGATGAACCTCGGGAGCACATGTATTTATTTGAATTTCAAATTGTGTGTTTATATATATATATATATATATATATATATATATATATACACACACACCTATATATATTGCATTTCCCTTACATATTCAATGTCATTACGTGCTTCTTTCCTTTTAATGCATAAAGAAAACACATGGTCTTGCAGCTAAAATTTAACCTAAAAATAAACATAATTTTATTGCTAGTTCCAGTTCAGATACTGATTGCAGCAAGCCTGTTGCAGTTCTTTTGTACCTTAGACCATCTAGATGGGAAATAGGGATGAAATGTTGTTAGCCTCTTGGGGCTAAACAGAGACTTGTTATCTTCAAGAGATAGGCAAGAGATGCATGCATTATTATCAACATTGGAATAAATCCACTAACTTCTTTGATGCAAAGTATATTGGGATGTCTCCAATTCAGTGAATCTGGTAAAAAGGGGCACATTTCTTAAGAATCTCTGCCTGGACTTTGTGTGTTAAATGTTACAGCATTTATTACTTCCTAGTGCCAGAAGTCAGCAGTTGAAAGCTGTGACTCACAGAAAAAACCCTCTGACCTCCTGTAATGAATGGCCAGCTCCTCTTTGGTCTCTGGGAGGGAAACATGGTGGGCCATTGAATATTTCGATAGTTAATATATTTGCTATTTAAAAACCAATTTGGACATTAAAAGAAGTCTTTATGTAACATATTTCATTCATCTGCCTAACACAGTAAGCTTTGATTTAGGCAATCAAGATTTTCTTTACATTTAATTGTGTACACTGTTTTTCATTCAGTCAATGAGTTGTCAGCTTTTCATGTATTTTTAAAGCCTCACGAGTGGAAGAACTGAAGTGCTGTTAATTATCAATTAAATTTTCTCAGACTAGATTGTAAAAAGTTCAGATGAACCCAATTAGGAAGAATGCAGCTGCCTTCTGCACCTCTAGGCTCAATTATTTTAAAGTATATGATAGCACAGGAAAATAATCAAACTTTTCCTATCAATTATAAATGTGCTTCTTAAATGAGATGCTAAAAAGTCAGAGATGCATAATTCAAAAGTGAAATTAATAGAAATACATTATTCTGATTGGCTTTTTAGTACCTGTATGGTCAAGAGCTATTTTTACAAAAGAGATGATCTTGTGGATTTGTAGACCTTTTTTATTGGTGATATTTTTGGTTTAGAAATTTTTTTACTACTGAATGCTCATTACAGAAATTCTACTACTGGATACTTGCTATAAATACTGCATTTCTGCTAGCCAGTTACACTCATGTTAGTATAAATTTGGATGTTTATTTTGGTATTTGAATACTGAGGTCTCTCAGGTCCACAGGAACCTGCAAAATTTCCTCTGTTCCATCATACCTTTTTTTTTTCATTGGCTTCAATCCTTTGATCAATAACTTTCCCCAGCATCATAAATGTACCTCATGCTGCAGAAGACCAGGCTGACCCAAGGTTATTATCTCAGCACATTAAGCTACTGAAATAAGATGGTGGAAGTAATTTCAAAAGAAGCTTAGTGAGGAGTGTGTAAATATTCTGCCCTAAAGGAAGAGAAGGATTTTCTGAAAAGAGGTGGTCAAAGCAATGAAGGATGGGTGCTGATCAGGATCTTTGTCTTTGCTAAGAGACATGAGACAGAAATCTCTTCAAAACTGAATTAGAACCCTGTTTTGTCTTAAGGCTAAAGAAATGGACAACTTTGGACTGAGTAATCCCAACCACTTTTATAGGTCTTGACTGAAATAACAACCATTTAAGAGCTGGGTTTTGTCTCTGCTGGTGCAATGAAAAGCCATTCAAATACCACAGTGACACGTGAAAGCATTTCAGTGGTAGGACTCAATGTATTCATGAGCAGTTCAAAATCTTTTGTTTTTTTATTTTAAGATCCTTTATGTCTTTCCCTTTGCTGTTTAACTCACTTTTGTATTTACAGATAGCATCCTTCTCTTAAGACTTTCTATTCCTTTGGTTATCCCAGTAGCACTCACCTTTACCCACGCAGATTGAAGTTTTGTTCCTTTTAATAGGAGTGATCAGAGCAGTTTACTGTATTTCAGAGAAGTGATGTGCAGAGTGATACTAATATTTTAGATTTTTACTGGAAGCATATCTTCTTGCATATTCTAGAATGACACTTACCTTTCTCTCAGCTGGTTTCTCTTTGTGACATCTTCTGGTCCACTTATAAGGCTAACTTCTTTTTCATTCACTTCTGGCTGATGATCTTCCAGTTAATGACAAATTCTTGTTTTAACTCTTAAATGTGCACCATTGAGGATACTGTACTGTTACATTTAATCCTATTTCCATTACTCCATTTCTACAGTCATTAATTTCTTGCATGTTTTCAGGAAGCAGATTAGAGCAAGGATTTATCAGTCTCCTTTACAGTTCTGATGATGTTTTATTGTTCCTAGACCTGCATCAGATTTATCTTTTAATGAAAATCATAAGCCTATATTATCTCTCATATTCTGCTCCCAAGGGTCTGCTTCTTACAAGCTTCCAACTCTCCTCTTTGCTCTCTATTTTTTTATTATTTTGCATTGAACATAACAGTTTTATTCCCACACAGTCATTACATTTGTTAGCTGCAACTATTTGTATCAGTTTTCAATTTGATGTTTGTACTGTACTGTGCACAACAGACATTCACTTATGATAGGAGTGCATGTGACAAAATAAATATTAAAAAAATATTCTACAACAAGCAGCAAAATCTCCTCATCATAATAAGACAGTATTAAGTCTAAACTATGCACAGTACATCTGTTTTATTCTAAAAACCACTTTTACACAAATTGTGTCAATACAACAAGAAGACATCTGATGTGTCAACCTTGAAATGCTGGACATTTTAATACTCACTCCCTTTAGCCATAATATCAAGGAAAAAGGTCATTAGTGGAGTGCTAGCTGCTCTCAGCTTTGAATTCCAGCTTATGATGAAAAAAATATTCAGGTTTTATTGTATTTTGAAAGTTTTAAAGAATGGTGGTGATTTAGATAAATAACTTTTCTGTGAGAATGGTTATTAACATCCCTTTTTATCGTGGCACTAAAACATGCTTGCTCCTTTTTAAAATGTTTTTACAGGACAGTAGTGGCATATATATCCCTGAGTCATATTTTGATGCATTCTAAACTACAAAAACATATCTGAGATATTTCTATGATATAATTTCTAAGACAAAGAAAAATATAAACTCTTGCAAACTCTGTCTTGTTACTCCCTCAAAAATAACAATAAGACTAAAAGTATTAATATCAGATAAAAATCTTTCCTTCATCTCAGATAAAATTTAAAAAGAAAATTTAAAAAATAATAATAAAAAGAAGCATGAGTTTGAAAAATTTCACTTTCTTTTACTTTCATGAATCTGAGCAAAATGTCTGGTTCTTCATTCCTTCTGGAGACCAATTCCTCTCAACCCCCACACCTCTTTCCAGCTTCTTGCTATCCACACAAGAAGCAGCTACATATTCTGTATGAAGACATGTTTTCAAAGGGAGGTGGTTATCTTGAAGCTCTGGTTTGTGTAGTTGACCTTAAACATTTTTAGGTTTCAAGAAAGCTACTAGATTCACTCCAGTGAAAGTCTGTCTCATGTGTCATCACAAAAAAGTGTATGCAAAAGTATCTTTACTGCTTAATCTAATTATTCATTCAATTTATTAATGTATCTCCATTTTATTGTCTGCTCCCAGAAGTAAATATTTTCCAGAATCACATTATCCAACTTTCATCTCTACTTGCTACATTTGTGGGGGAGGAGAAAATCAAAGTAATCAAAACCAGAAAACCAGTCCACAAATTGGGTTTTAAAACCACATCTTCTCATGCTTAGGCTTGATTTATAATGCTTAAATATTAAAGGTTTGAGAAAATTTAAAAAAAATTAAGTACAGCTAATAATGGTAAGTAATCATTGTATCTAAGTGTATTCTTTCAAAGTTTTCCTTGTTTAGTTTAACATTTTAGCTAGGGCTCAGAAAAGAAAGATAACCTAAACTACTCCGTGGCTTTGCCTAAAAATGGTATAACTGTATTTTTCTAAAACAAAATACAAAATTCTGAAGAAATTATTAGCCCACTGAGGAAAAAACAATACTATGAAACCACAAACACCCCAAACTGATTTTATATTTTTTTCAAAAGAAGTGGCTTCCATTCTGCTGCTCTTCCTTAAGCTGTTCATGTGCATGCTGAGCTAATTGTCTCTGTAGTCATATATTTTCTACCCACAGATAATGCATCACCATAACCATTCTCTTTTTGTGCTACCCTGAGTAGCTCTGCTCCCACCATCCACCCTGACTGAGATGCTTCCCATCTACCAGGCCTACACAATTTTTTACAGTGGCAACTCAGTCCTACTAAATTTGTAAGAAAGGACATCTAATCTCAGTGTAGAGTACCATTTTACAACTGAGTGACAAATTAAATCATACTGCTGGGGAGCTGTAGATCAGAATTAGCACTTCTACTTGCAGAAAAGTGAGTGTGGGCTAGACTCTTTCATGTCTTTAACCATTACTTTACACATGTACTTTGTGTTTCAGTAGTTGGCTCAAACCCATGCAAATATCTAACCACTCAAGCAGGCACTTTACAGATAATTAGCACCGAACCTGTTTAAATTCTGAAAATGCTCATTTACTTCTTTCTGAAACCAAAAATATTAGTAATTTCTGAAGATGTTTGTGTTGTGTTTATTTTAATTTTTAGGTTCTCTAGACATCTAGATTTTGGCCAAGAGTTTCTCATGTGCCCATATTTTTGCAGCTTGGTGTTCACCCCAGAACCTTGCTTTCTCTCTGATGTGTGGCCCCTATGATTTGAGTTGCATATTCCATTATCTCACATATGGAACTCATTTGAAAATTGCACTGTGAACACACATATATTTCTGCCTAAAAAGAGGACAAAAAGTGAGATTAGGTTTATTCTTTATTCTATAAATTAACTCAACAGTTAATGGACTTAGCCAGTTTGTAAAAATCTAGGTTTTGTGTCATACTCTGTTTTTTACCTTTTTTTAAGTGAATGTTAGCCATCATATGATAGCAAAAGGTACTAGGGAAAAGTATTTTAAATTTCTTTTGAAGTTGCTCTATTTTGCACAGTATAATTAAATGCTTGCTGGGTCAAAGGAAAAAAAATACAGTAAGTAAAGCAACCACTAGGGAGAGAAGTAAGAACTGAATATTAGTGTCATTAAACACCTTACATAATAACTTCTAATGCTAGATACAGCAGGGCAGCTCCTATCCTAGAATGCTCACTTACTGTGCTAGTTAGTGACATTTGCTTAGAATGTGGATGAACTTTCAAGTTCCAGCAGGCACTGAAGCAGGTGTTTTAATGCCTATGTCACTACATCAGAAACTGAGAGTATCAGAAAGCAGGTGATAGATTTCTTGAGAGCTCCATGAGACAAGATTTTGACAAGTGAACAGCTTCTGGAAGTTGTTGAAATTGTGGCACACATATCCATTCAGACCTAAAGTGAGGCAACAGAAAATATGCTCTTCTATGAGATTGAAAAAATGCTCTTTCTGATCTTTGTGCTGGTTTGTGCAGATTTCTTTCTAAAATAGCTAAATTTGTACTGTAAAAAGAAAGTATGTACTTAATTTGAGATTGTCAAAGTTACCAAGACAGCTATACTGCTGTGTAGAAGAAAATTTAAACTATCAGAGCACTGCTTCTTCCTCTGCATCACCAAAAAAAAAAAAAAAAAAATCCACAAAATATTCAGATAATATTTTACAACTATGGAGTCCAACGTGGGCTCTGATAAACACATCTTTTCTGTGTGCAAAAATGCTAAACATATCTACAGTAATCACTGCCAAGATAATGAACATTCAATCTAAAGAAGATGCTAATTTATTATCTATAATATTAGAATATCTAGAATATTCTAATTTCCCCATAAATCTGAGCTTTTGTCATACATTGACAAAGTCAAACTTTTAAAATTTTGCTGATAAAAAACAATAAGAAACAAGCAAATCCAATATTAAATGTAATTTTAAAAGGATTTTTGTTTTACATTTCAAATTTTGGTTTTTTCTATTGAATTCCAATTTTTAATCCTATCTTACTGATTACAATTAAATGCCTTCAGCTCATCAAATTTAGATATTTGAAAATGTAGACAAAAAAGATAATACTCTTGCAGCAAGAATGAATTACAACACTAAGAGGTGAAATAGCACTAGGGAGGAAAACTATACCATTAAAAGTTTTATCTCAACATGACAGACCACAAGAAAAGACCACAGTGGCATTTGGGAGGGCTATAACCCAAGCAATAATACAGAATGAAAGTTTGTAATTTATTAATTGTAAACAACACCAATCAGATTTGCTCAATAAATGTGTGAACCCAAATCTGATAATAGACTGAAAATGTATTGGTGAGTCAAATACTTCAATGCATTTTAAGTAAAACCATGCTTTTCCTAAAAGATTTATTTGAGAACGAGGCTAACAGCTTTAGCAAGACTTAACAGCTCCAGCCCCTGAATCTTCTTGCTAATAAAGAGCAATGAAGTAATGTTTTAAGTGTGCCAAAATTTTATATAAAAAAACAAACCTCCTTATTAGAAATTGTACTTTCTGCTGATGTTCACAGGAGGTTAACAAGTCAAAATTTATCTGGAAAAGAGCATGACAATATTTGCTAATCCTTTCTTTCATGATACCAAGTGGGGGAGAGGGTAGGCAGGCAAAGGATCTGAGGTGCTGTGAACAGAAGAGAAACAATCAAAACCAGCAATCAAAATACGAGCCTGAAGTGGGATTGCCAGAAGCAGAAGGATGTAAATAAAGAAGTGCTTGTGCCACAGTCTTGTGAGGGAATTTCTTATTCTCTTCATGGGGAGTCAGCACACATGAGTGCCCCCTGAAATGCCTGTACACTAATGCACAGTGTCTGCAAAACAAACAGAAAGAACAAGGAGTCTGTGTGCCCTTACAGGATTATGACCTCGTTAAAACAGTGGAGACGTGGTGGGACAGATGACACAACAGAGTGCTGCAAAACACAAATGCAGGCTCCTTAAGAACCACAGGCTGGGAATGCCAGAGGGAGCTGTCCTATGTGTGAGAAACAAGCTGGGATGCCTGGAGTTCTGCCTTGTGATGAGTGATGAGTGATGAGCTGCTGTGTTGGGAACTGGTGGGCAGATCAACACAGATCGTTCTAATAGGAAAGGAGTGCTTGGGATCTTTGTCAAACTGCTTGAAGAAGTCTCATATTCCCAATTGGTTCCTCTGCCTGACATGTCACTCTGACATCTGCTAGAACAACATAGCAAGGAAAAGCAAACTAGGAGATTTCTGAACTGCACTGACAACAGTTTTGTGACACAGGTGATCCAGGAATGAATGAGTGCTGCACCTGATACTTACAAACAGGGAAGGAGTGGTCAGGGGTGTGGAATTCAGAGACATCCTTTGACTGCTGCAATAGTGAAAATCAGGATCCTAAGAGGCTGGACTAGGGCAAAAAGCAGAATCACCTCCCTGGTCATCAGAAGGCCAGATTTTGGCCTGTTCCCTTTAGTCAACAGAGAAAAATGTGAAGTTCTGCACCTTGGGAGAAATAACCTCACGTAACAATGCCTTATGGGGCCAACTGGCAAGAAAGCAGTTTTGTAGAAAAAGATCTGGAGAATATGGTGCAAAACAAGTAAAAAATCTGCCCTCATGACAAAGCAGGTCAAGGAATCCTTGGCTGTAATTAGGAGTGTTGCCAGCAAGTGGAGAGAGGTGATCCCCAATACTCATCTGTGTCCAGTGCTGGGCTCCTCAGTAGCAGGGAGAAATGGAGCTACTGGAGAGGGCCAAGGGAAGGGTTACAGAGCAGGGACTGGAGCACCTGCCATAGGATGACAGACAAGAGAGCTGGGGCTGTTTAGCCTGGAGAAGGGTTAGAAGGGGACCAGCTGGAGGTCAATCACTAACAGTGTGCTCCAGGGATCAAATATTGGCACCAATACCATTTAACACCTTCATTAATGACACAGGTGATGGGGAAGGGCTCATCCTGACCAAGTTTGATACAAAACCTGGAGAAATGGCTATAATATACTAGATTGCTGTGCTACCATTCAGAGGGACATAAACAGGCTGGAGAATTAAGCAGATAGGAATCTTTTGAAGTTCAGCAAAATCTTCAGTTGACCTTGCTTGAACAGTGGGAATGCACTGCACAGTCTCAAGAGTTCCCTTCCAACCTCAAAAACTATATGATTTTGTGATTCAGTGCTTGATGAGGCACATTCTGCATTTATTTTCACTGATGTTGATAGGATATCATTAAGTGTCTAACCCCTAGAGGCATGAAATGAGTAAATGCCTCTGAGGGTTATGTACTGTCCTGTATTTAGAAGAGATCATATCATAGGTTAACAATCTTTGACAAGGGCTGTAAAAAATCAACTGTAAAAGACTTTGAAACAGCTCACTAGAAAGGACAACTAATTATAGCTCAAGAAAATTCTGCTGTATAATTTCTAAGGTGATATTCCAAAGCTCACGAGATTAATTTCCTTCACATCTATTGGCTTGGATCAGGCCCCTTTTAAATTAAAAAACAAACAAACAAACAAACAAACAAACAAACAAACAAACAAACAAACAAACAAAAAAAAAAAACAAAACAAAAAACCCAAAACCCAGACATATGTAAATGCATGTATAAAATGCACAAATAAAGAAACATTTAAAAATGCTATAGACAGAAAGTATCTATGTAATATATATTTTTTTTTACAAAATAAATAAAGAAATCACATTATTGGGAATCTGCTAATGACAGACTAGCTATGAAACTTCTACTGGATGGATCTTTTACAAGCAGAAAACTTAGGAATAAGCATTGAATTAGCAATCTGGCTTCAAGAAATCCTGCCACGTGTGCTGCTGCTTGCTACCTCACCTGTGATAATAAAGCTGAGGGCAAACTGTGCATTGAAAAAGCCTGTGTCAAAATACTGCTCGTCTTATTTACTGTACTTGGAACATTTTTTAGCAATTTTTAAATTTAATTTTGGAAATGATGCCTCCAAGCTTTATTAGCTTTGCTATAAGACTGGAAAAGGCTGGAAACTTCAGATGAGAAGAGAGAGGACAAGGTGCCTGAGGAAGTGGGACTCTAATGTAGTTTTTGCTTCAAAACCAGAAAGAGTAATGAAATCCCAGCCTAAAGGCTGGATTTGTAAAGATTATTTAGGTGTACAAAGATGTAGATAGATGCCTAGTGTGATCTCAAAAGCATTAAACATGAGTTTAATGGGTGTTTCCAAAAATGAAGAGCCTATTTCAGCCTGTAATTGCCTAGGTACCTTTCAAACTAGATCTTAAGACTGAAAAGTGGCTCACAAAACAAGCACATCTTGTTCCCAAATCAGGTTATTGCTGAATCTTACACTCTAGGTCTGAAACCTCTTGTGCCTTGAGATGACTTGTCGACCTTGGATGGAAAAAGCAGAAACATGATTTTTAGTTTGGTTGATATCAAATTATTGCCAAATATATTTTTTATATTTTCTTTTATGTGGATGCTTTTAAATCCTGCTCTGAATCAGGAAAGAATTACTGAAAATTTGGTGTGCCCTCTTCCAGGTAAGTTTTCACTAGTTTAACTGAAATGCCTTGTAAAGCACATAATTTGATTGAGTCAATGCAATATTGTGTATAATTGTGAACCAGCAAAGATGTTTCCCTATGTTAATTCTGAAAGTAGTGACTAATACTATCCTAGCAGATCCTTTACACATGGGAGAGACACAAGGCCACATGTGGTTATGGAGATACTCAGACCCTTCCAGTCATAAGCAAGTCTCAGGGAATTAAAATAAAAAATATTCTTAGAGGACAGGCTTTGTACTTTTTGGATCAAGTTTGCATTCTTATTTTCTCAAATTCACATGTGTACCTCTGAAGGACTTTCTGCTATTTGCCTGAGACTAAGTTGTAATCAGTTCACATATATGACTTAATGGAAGTTTGCTCCCTTCTTTGTGTGGGAATTATTCATGCAAGTGAAGAAGAAAAGAGATAATTTCTTATTTTCTTTCATCATTGAGCCCTCATTCCCTTTTGTTTAGTGAGAGCATCTGTTCAATTTCTTTCATATTATCAAGTAGTCAATGAGAGAAAAAGCTATAAAATATGAAGGAGGTAAATGAAAATGACAAGGAAAATTTAGATAAGGTACCATGAAAAATGACTGACTAAAAGAGTTGAGGAAAAACCTCCCAGAGGAAGTCATGAAGGGTGCTAATCTAGAGATGTGCAAAATTAAACTGAAAAAAACTAGTTATCAGCAAGTGTGCATTTGGGAATGCAGCAGAGAACTTAAGCAGGCTACCAGATTTACCAGATTTACTGTTACCTTGAAACATGCTCTTGACCATAGAGCCTGAGGCTTAGCAAGCTCATGCATTAAAAGACTTAATTAGAGAATGTAATGGGGTAGTAAAGTTGAAAGCCATCTTTTATATAAAGAAAGGGACAAGTGGACTGCCTTACCAGTAGCAAAACTAAGAGTTTAAATCCATGTTTTCCATAGCATGTTAATTACTCAGGCTTCCTTTGAATAGGAAAATAGGTTTTCAAAGCACAAATTTAAAAATGTTGTGGTCAAGGAGAAGATGAGGGAAATGAAAGAATTTTGTTGGCCAGTGGTTCTGATGATGGAAAGTGGCCGAATTTTAGCTTTCAAAGAAATATATGTATACACATATGCATGTGCTAAATTATATATAACATCACTGAATGCAAAGTGGAAGTGAAAACTGACTTCATTCTGCTAAAATAAGACAAGTTTTTTCTTTTCACATTTGCACTCCAATATCTATCATGCCTCTCTCCCAAAAAATTATTATTCTACCAAGCATTTAAAATTTGACGGTTGTGTTATAGCACAAAAATTCTTAATGCATTTTAGAAATACCAGTTGGAAGCAAAATTAATGTGATTTTACTTTTTTTTTTGTTTTGTTTGTTTTTTGTTTTTTGTTTTTTTGTTGTTGTTTTTTTTCTTTTTTTTTTTTTCTTTTTTTCTTTGAAGTGGTTGTATGCTCTTTTTTCCCAATTAATTTCAAATAATTCTGCTAAAAATAGCTGGGTTTTACTCATTACTTAGGCTATACCAATGCTATTATGTGTATTACCATTCTCTCAGAGCTTACTGCTAGGAGTACAGCAAACCATAAGGTTTTTTGCTCTTCTTTTGTACTTGCTCCTTGATTTCTCTGCATCTAGTGTGATTATTTTCTGGTGGAAATGTTCTAACTGCCTTCCTCACAGATCTAGATAGGACCACCTTGTGAGTAGATTTTTTAATTTTTTCATTTGGTGGAATGGGGTAAAAGCAGAATTTTAGCAATGTGACTATGAATCCGTGTGAAATGATGAAGTGCTCATACTTCACCACCACAGTGATAGTAGTGATATATGCAAACCTCTAAAGCAGAATACAGAATTACATAAAGGCCAAGTAATGTAATTTCCGTTCTTTGGCTTTATTGCAGGTGCTTAAAATTGTCAGCGCTTTTAAAAAATTTTAACTGGTGTTATATCACACAAATGACATCTACTGATAATTTTTTGAGCATATAATCATTAAAACTTTTTAATATTTTGGTTGCATAGATGTATTTAAAAATGTGGTGAGTAGGCAGGAACTGTCCTTTTGACAAAGGTTAGTTTATCAGAACAACGTCAGCAAGGAATTATTTCCACTGCTACCTAGTGAAAATGGAGAAATCTGTACTAATGAGTCTCAGAATGAAATTTAATATCTTCAAACAACAGTCACAGGCTGTCACACAAACCTACCTGATGGTGTTACACATAAGGGATGTACCTCTAAGTTAGTCACATTTGATAAAGACATCTTACATACTCAAGCCTCAGGCTGGGTATGCAGGTTGGGTTCTAGACTTTTCTATATAGGAAAGCACACAGGCAGGAATAACAGCATTTCCTCAATAAGACATCAGAGTATTGCCTTAGAGGTGACTTGTACAATGCAAACTGTCAGAACATTTGGGGCTTTGATAAATGAGCCTTATATGCAGGAGCTAGAAACAATTTCCGCAACTGATAACATCCGATCTTTATTTCAAGTGCACCTCCAGTTGCAGTCTGCATCCCTGCAGTGTGACCATTTTTCCTAATTAAGATTATCATCTCTGCCAGGCTGAACTGTATCTACATCAATTAACTTATTCAAATTGATTATGGAATAGGGCCTAGAAGGAATAATGTGGCACTCAGTGATATTTTCGTTCACATGTCTCTTTACACATGCCTTTGTCCTTTACTTTGAACTCTAAAAAGCCTCACTGAATTGCAAATTCCACTCACCTCATTAAGACAAGTACCAGCACACAATGCCTTATCTGTGGGCAGAGCACATTATACAACATGGGCACTACTGCAAAATCAGTAATCAAAGCAATAACACTTCCAGTTTTATTATGTTTTTCTCACGTAGGCCCAAATTATACTGATACAGAGAGGCCTTTTTAATTCAGTAGCACTGATGGATGTATGAAGAACAGTGGGTTTTGAGACTTACAATACTTATGAAACCAAAAATTAGATTTTTTTCTACACTGAATAACTTATCAGGCTCAACCATTAATATTCATTTCATTAGAGTTTATGTAATAATAACATTACCTGAAAAAAACAGATTGGCTTTAACAGTGAGAATAGCTTCATGTACTTCAAGGAGGGACTTATACATGGAGAGACTTTATTTTTTTCAGAAATTTTTTCCTCCCAAGCCACACCATTTACAAAGAGGGTGTTTACCAACTGCTTCACTGCTGCAAATGCTGTTACAATTAAGAGCTGGTGTTTAACCAGGATGGCATTCTTCAACATTTTATTAGCAGTCAATTTACTTACACCTTCTTTCATACAGCACTTGCATTTTCAAATCTCTTCATCTTTCTTAACATTTCCAGCGCTATTTCAACTTCATGCCTAATATTTGATGTTATTAATAGGTGTATGTAGACTGTGATATAAAAATAATTTTGTCCAAAACAGCTTAAGTTATGCCACAATGAATGGCAGAGCTCTGACCAATCTCTGGTTATGTAGTAGAAAGCTTTTCATGCATGTGCTCTCCTTTGAACTAAGTCAAGTGAAAACGACTGTAAAACCAAAGATGACATTATTCTAACTCTGTGCTTCTCTGAGGTTTATGCTTGCTTGCTGAGAGACATATGCCAAAGTGGGCATTAATTTCAAGTTCTGTAAAACAAACTTTCAAAACATATCTGCCCAGAACTGTGTGGTCATAGCCTTACACTTGGACCTTGCACTGAGTAAACTTGGCTTTTAATCCATCTGAAAAAAAAAATGATAAGGAAATCTCCAAGGAGGAATAAATTGCTGGACTTGTAAGTGTCAGTGACATGACCCTTTGTTTTGTTTTGTTTTTCTGCAGATAGAAGGAATTCTCAGACACAATGGGCTTAGGCTGACTTGCTTGACCTTTACTGTCTCTACCCTAAATAGCACAGTTATGACATTGAAACTGCAGCAAGTGGTTCAGGAGTCAGGATCATTTGTAATAATCAGTGATCACAACATGCTGCAACTTTAAAACAGACTTCCAGTGGTAATGCATCTTTCAATTGAAGTAGTATTCAATCATTTTCAGAAACACTGATATTAAAATTATTTACAGTTGGTCTCATTTTTCTAAACAAAATCCAGAGTCTGTGTAGCCAAAATTATCTCTTTGCTGCTTCCTTGAGGCAGATGAGGTGTTAACTTACCCTCCTAAGACAGTTCCAGTTTTCTGAACACTTCTGTAGAAATTGCATTCTTATTTCAAGTGAGCTAGACAGAAAATTTTTGATTAAAAAAAACTTTGTCAAAATTACAATTCATTAAATTTGAAGTATTCGTGCAGGGGGAATACAACATTTTGGCTTGGATATAATGATGTGCAGTCCAGGAAAGTGTTCTCTGCAAAAAACATAAACATATACAAATATATATACACACTGGAAGCATATACTGGCTTTTTTTTTTTTTTTTTTTGCCTACTCTGCAGCTCACAAACCAGTGTGGCATCTTACTGTGCTAGGTGCTTGTTCTATCAATCAGATAAGATAGATAAGCCTATGAAAAATTAACAACAAAGGGTATATTTGATTATTTACTTTATCCTGTTATACCCACTTTGAAACCAAGATGTATTTTGAGAGTGTATGGAAATGGACAGATAGTTTAAAGACACATATGGCTGTATTTCTTCGAATTAAAAGGTAAATATTAGCCAACCAGGTAATTTCCTGTCCTACAAAGCATTCTTATAAATGATGAAACCTTGCCAATTCACCTTTTTTGTATTAAAGAACTTCCATTTTTTCTGCTACTGATATTGGAAGTGAAAAAGAAAATTACATCAATCAATTTATCTCATGTTAAAGGCAAGAGAATTGGGGAAGATGTCATTCCAGAACAATGCCATATTAGGATGACATCTGCTGTATGCATTCAATAAGTATAGAAGCATTTTTAGGCCACACCCATAATAATGATTCTTTATTTTGAAGAAAACATTAAATGCAGTATTGGAAAAATGCTTAGTAGGATATTAAAAAACATTATTGCTGTTGAATGCTTAACAACCATCTTTTCAAGAGCTGGAAGTAGAGTTTCATAGAACTATCATCAGGGTTTGCTCAGTGATTTTTATATGTAGAGCACTAAGGATATTCATGTCTAAACTGAAATGGCAACACTTAATTGTTTTTAACAAAAATGCTAGTAAACATATTGTAAGTTTATTACAGTACTGTGTGATTCTGGAAAATATTTCTTTTCTGGAGCATGCCCTCCTATATATATAACATAAACTCTTTTCAAGTCTTTTCCTTGCTATGTCTATCTAAAGCCTACCCCAGTGAGGTCCATCTATTAACACTGAATTTTGAACAGGATTGATCAACATGGTGAATAATTCCAATTAGTGATTAATTTGAAATTAGTACCCCCCACTTTAAGTACTGATGAAAGCAGATTGAACTTCAACCATACCATTCAAATTTTACAGTATAAATCGTCACTGTTCCTGGAGGTCATAGCTTTCAAGGTTTTCACTTCAGAAAAAATCTCAATTGATTGCACTGGAATTCAAATAGAGGCAAAGCTGGAAACTTTAGAGACAGGTTTTCTGTAGTAGATTTCTCTCCTCTAAGTCTTCAGTTTGGGAAAATAACATCTCTTTTAGTTACTATATTTATAGAGTTGCTCACTTAGGCTGGCACTCATCACTTCAACCTTTACTGGTTTCTACATTATTTTTGGTCACCAGTACAAAGCAGTTTAGCACCTTCAAAGCAGATTGTCCACCAAACCACACCAAGCTGCTGTGAACTTTATGGTTAGCCTGTGAGCAATATGGAGTGCCATACAAATCTGCAGATAGAAGTGATTTACTTGCCTACATAGGGGCAAATTTGGCCAGCTCATTCATTGACGTGCCCTTTTTTATGCCCACTTGAGTTTTGCTTAAACACATGAATTAAAGATTTATTTTTTAATATTTGTATATAGAAAGATGAACGTTCAGCTAAAATCGGAATTAGTGTTTTTCATCAGGAATTCTGCTTGAACATAATGTAGAATATAGCAAGAGCAGACATTTAAACCCATGGATGCCAGGAACTCTACTAGGCCCAGTGATGTTGGGAGCAAAATATAATCCAATTTCTCACTTAAAATTGTACTTAGTGATGGAACTCTGTTACTTGCCTTGATGATCTACAATAATGATAAAATTAATGCATTAGTCACATGCAATCAAATTGGCTCCTAGTCAGTAATGCAGTTTGATTAGGAACAGCCTTTGTTTCAAAATTTCCCCTTTTGCACTGTACAGAAAGTGATGTCATTTGATTGGGAGGAAAAAACGAACTGAATTTTAGAGGGCAAATTGATTATAACAAGACATCTGAAAACACTTTTAAATATCAGAATAAATTTCTGTGAGATTTGAGTGTATTGACAGGGTATGACTAAGAATTCAGCGAAAATATACTTGCTCTTTGAAGCATTATAATAAAAAGTAAAATATTTTCTTCCTTTTGTAAATCTATCTGTATGATATACTTTTGGAGTCCTGTGACTTGTAAAATCACACTGTTACTGCTTCTTCAACCTTCTCTACATCTCACAGTCTGCAGCTGCTCATGCTAACATGTGTTTGTGTGGTAATATAAAGTTTGAAGACAATACCACAAGACACCAACTCCCTTAACTGAAATGAAGGAAAATTGCAAATTAAATCACTTTATACAAATTGGATGCAAATTATTTAGTACTTTGAGCTATACTGTCTTACAGATATGTGTACAATTAAAATGTTCACATAAACAGACACAAAGGCTAGCAAAAATATCACTGACGTTTCCATCAACTATCATGTAAAAAGAGGTTCTCAACTATGGCCCTCTTCTGTTTACATTTCATGTTATCAAGCTCAAAATTCTCAAAGCTCCAATCTGAATTTAAAATTAGCATGCACAGCAGAAAGTGAATTGTTTCAATGATGTGTGTTACATCCTCTAGGTACTGAAAGAGGAATAATGTATTGTGCCAAGAATAGCTGCTGCCAGGTGAGGCTATTATAACATTTCAAAAAGTCTGGAATGTGACACATTGCCAAGTAAGCTTTTAGAAGAGAAAACAAGCAGCTGATTTTAAAATGATATTTACTTTTGATCAATACATTAGAGTAAAAATATTAGTGTTAATTCTTCCCCCTACCCCCATAAACACACTTTATTAAGAGCTCATATTAAGTAACAAAGAACTCTTATTAAGAAAAAAACACTTATTTAGGGAAATATATTGAAAAACTGAGATAAAACTTCATATTGTTTCAAATATATAAATATGAAATTTGATTATCCTAATATTTTTGCTTAAAGCTATCTTTATGATCATAATATCTTCAGTAACATGAAGATTTCTTGAGCTACTTTGCAGCATTGAATGCAACATCAGCAAAGATAATACTATCATTTTACTTATATTCATTTATGTATCTAGATTACAAGCTAATGTCCTCTGATGTATAGTAAGAGCTTTGAAAACATCCTGCTTTCTTGTGCATGGTTTTTCCTTATTTATATAGTTTCAAGTAATAAATCCATAAAATTTTATAAAAATAAAAAGAACTTAATAAAATGCTCATTCTTGTTTAGCAGTTGCATACTATAGTTCTTTAATTTTATTTTTACTACTGACATTTAATTGAATTCCAATGACATCAAAACTAACTCAGTAGTCTCACAGTACTTCCCTGTAGTATGTTCACTGATTATTTAACAATAATTAA
This sequence comes from Oenanthe melanoleuca, assembly GCF_029582105.1. Classification (NCBI taxonomy): domain Eukaryota; kingdom Metazoa; phylum Chordata; class Aves; order Passeriformes; family Muscicapidae; genus Oenanthe; species Oenanthe melanoleuca. Next base: position 33,335,367 of record NC_079339.1, read on the forward strand.
ATATTGCAAACAGTGTAAAAAACCAAGCTGATATGCAAAAATTGAGTATAAGAATTTTAAATTAATGGCACTTAGAAGGGACTACTAACACAAAATAATTATAGGAATATTTTGAGAGAAAATGCACTATGAAAAAAAAAAGCTTAAGAAAAAATCTGCAATCTGCATTTTAAAAAAATTAGTTCTGAAACCCTGAACTATGTTACTAACATGTAGGTCACAATAATAAATGTGATGGTCACATAATCATACCCTGGGAGTGTCATAACTTCCCACTATAAGCCTGCCTGCTGGAAATATTTTGCACAAAGGAAGCAAGACATCTCCAGAAGGAACAATAAAGATGATTAATCTGGCAGACAAACTACTGAGTGGTAGGTTTCAACAGCTTCATGTGACTCTAAAATTGCCTTGTTGATTTAAGACAGAAACTGTGTGCTTAGCACACTTCCTTCACCAAGAAAGGATAACAGTTAATACACCACAAACAGAATCAATATTAAAGAATTGTTTAATATACAGAAAGTCATACAAATTATCACTGCTTGAAGTGCCATATGAGGCCACCACCAAGAACCACAACTGAATTATATACTTCCTCAACCAAATGATAAATGATTTCAGGGTAGTGGGTTAGGATATGAAGAATTTTAAATACCAAATATTTTAAAACAAAATGTAGCATGAAACAGAAACAGCAAACATAATTATACTATGCTGTGGAGAAAACAAATGGATCTCCATTTTCAGAGTTGGCTGCCAATTGGTTTATTTATGATATTATACCCTTCTGACACTTAGGGTACTCCTCTTCTAAGGTCCTGAAATGAAGTTACTATAACAAAGACAAAACAGGGAAATTCATTCTTTTCTTTAGCCTGAGAAGGTTTGTTTCACATATACTGGTAACTGTTATGGCAGATTTTGGCATTTTGATTGTCTTAAAACCTACCCCACTTATCACTTGGTAACATTATCCTTGTATTCAGAAGAAGGATGCTAAATTAAATCATTGCCACAGTTCTCTGATAAAAGCATAGGGCCAGTGTATGTGAGACATCCTTCTGCCTTGCTGTGTTCTGTCGTGTCCTTGTGCAGCAAGAAGACAGACTACTTTTTCACCCTCCTAAATGGAAATCAACTCACATTTGCCCTTTTTCAAAATTAATAGAATTGGAATAAATACAAAGACCTACCTTTGTTATTCCCCATTATCATCCTCTACTAGTTTTCATGAAACACTTTTTTTTTTTTTTTCAGAAAACGAGAAGGCAAACCAGGTGTTAGATTATTTATGTTTGACAAATTCATATCATTTAAATAATTAAAACTAATTTGTGTTGAGAGCTACAGTTGCATTTTTATTAGAGAAACAAGTACAAATAGGCATCACTACAGAGCTGTTTATTCAATAATGAGATTAAATGAAATGGATTTTGTAGTCTCAATACTTTGATTAATGTGGCAATTGGAACTTCTGTGCCCTAACAATGTGGAAAGAGCTGCTTACTCACTAAAAATCTGTAAAATTTTTTTCTTTAAAGCTACACATTTTAAATTATCTCTAAAAATATACTGTAAGCAAAATACTGAATGCTTTCAATTTAAACAATATTTGCATTATAAACCTGAAATTATACTACTTCTTAATTTAATCACAAAAAAGGTTTTATTTACAAATAACAGTAAATATGTTTATATGTAATGTAAACCTTTCTGCATATCTTTTTGCTTATATAATATAGAGGTTATTGTATTAATCTGTATAGAAAAAATACTTTACTTTTAAAATAACAAATTCTAAATTAATTATTCTACAATAGGGAAGTACAATTTTAAGAGAAAAATACATGAATACAGCTACAAGCAGAACGTGCTGTGTGTAAAATTGCCTGCCAAGAACCAGTTAAAGCAGCACAGTACTTACCCTTTGAACAAAAGGCATCAACATGTAATTTCAAGAAATTATTATAGACTATTTAAGTTTTGAGGAAAAAAACAAAGATGCAAAACTTCTGGAAGCAAACATATTTATAGAACTATAATATAGAGTATATTGTTCTCTTTTCATTAAAGATTTTTTCAACCATTTTTATTAGAGATGCAGCATGTTATATGTACAGGGACTGCATTGCACCAGATAGGGACACGCTAAGCCATGTTATTCTCGCATTTTAAAAATACCATTTGAATCTCTATCACCTATAGAATAAACCAGTCTCAGTCTGTGAATCTGTGGTAAACAGTAGCCCTCAATCCACCCAAAATCCACATCAAAGCATTTAAAATTTGGAGTGTGCAGACATCTTGTCTCAAGTGAAACATTTAGGAGTCAGCAGATGGACTAAAGAGTGTCCAGACATGTGTGAGCATTATCAATAAGCATATAGTAATTTGCATGACCCATCCTTGAATTTTTTAATGATTCTATGACATAGGGATTCAATTCACTGTAAAATTACTAAAATCTACCAATTTTAGTGCTTTCAGACTGTTTATTTTTTTTTTTCCAATAGAAAAATAAATCTCATACATTCGAAGTGGTACACAAAAAGACTGGGATAAAATTGATCAGATTTCTTGATAGCACCATTTACACATTCTTTAAAGTAAACATTAATATGCACTTTCTTAGAAAGCGATATAAATATATATATATATAAATACAGGACGTGCTAACCTCTGTTAACCATCTGAATGTGATGGAATAATCTATTTCTACTGTGCAGGTAGGCTTGTGCATGGTGGTGTGGCAATATAATTTTAAAAGTTTGTTACAGATGTGATGGGAAGCTGGAAGGAGTCGAATAAGCAGAAAAAAGAGTTTAGATCTACTGTAAGCAATGAGTCGGAATGAGCCGTTAAAGGTTAGAATTTATCTTTGTTTCTGATCATTCAATGAGAAAAATGACTTCCACAGAAATAGATACCTTAAAACTGCTCGGGGAAAGGGTGGCAAGGGTGAAATAGGATTGAAAGTCCTACAGGTAATAGCAATAACTGGAAGTGCAGACGAAATTGTTCTTCAGACCAAAGAGGAACGCAGCCGTTTAAAAAGTCTAAGTGCAATGCTGTGGTGCTGAAAGAAAAGCTCCTGGTGAAAAAGAAAAAAAGGGCAATGCGGCTCCGAGCGGCAGCGCGGTGGTGCTGAACGGACAGCTCCCGGCGCGGCGGAACGCTCCGGGCTGGCGTGAGGTGTCCGATCTGTATGATAAACAGCACACTGTGTCTCAGAGCGCCCATTCAATCTCAGTAAGTAAATGAAATATTGATTGAAAGTGACCCTGAAACAGAATGCATTAAAAAGACATAGAAAGCTGCAGAACTGAGGTAATTCTTATTCAGCATGTTCACCAGCCTCCCTATAGCAAAACAAGTCTATAAATAGTTGTGTTTCATAAGGTACGGTTGGCCCTTGTATCACCGGTTCTGTCCATTCTCAACCAGTATAGTTGAATAGCCATTGTTGTACGCCTACCTGTGGAAGTTTGAAGCCACATACTAATTTTCATGCAAAGAATT